>NC_133664.1:157955874-158166321 GCF_037893015.1 Macrotis lagotis | reverse complement strand
GATTTATATCATAAAATAACAAGGGGCAAGTTAATCTGTTACTTACTTGTGGCAGCTTATCAATGTCATTCATAATTTTCACAGCATAGTGTAAATTTAGGATATTGATGAAAATATTTATCTTTTAACATTTTAAAGAAAATTGCTATTGATCTTTTAAAAAATGTTTGACATGTTAATTAATTTGGTTAACCTGCAGTTAAAATCCCAGTTTTTCATTTATATAGTGACTTATCTTGCTAGAACAGAAAAAACTTATAAGACAGATGTTATCCTAATATCATAATTATGAGCTGAATGTGTGGGGTTTCTGGCTAATTTTTTAGTAATTGTATGAACAATCAGTATCAATTTCATCAGTTATTAGATTATTAATATTTGTATATACAACTGGTATTATTGCCAGCCACAACAAGTTCCAAGAGGATAGGAAAAAGGATAGGTTTTATCTAAATTTAGAAATATAGAAATATTTGCATTAATTATTGAAGAAATAGAAAGTCAAGAACAGTCAGATATGATGAGGCATTTGAATAGAATATGTATTCCAATGAATATAAGTCTACCCTATCCTCCTTAAGGAAAAGACCTAGTTTATTTTGGGACTTAGTATTCCCATCCTAGCAGAGTCTTTCACATAGATGGGTTTCATGAGTGTTGCTTTGAATTGAATTAAGTAGGAATATGGAGAACATTCATCTGCAACAATGATACTGTTCTTTTGATGTTTGGGTATAATTGAAAACAGCTAATTTCCAGAGCAAAACAGCATAGAAATTGATTTGATGCTATTCATAGAGCCTATCATATTTTACAAATGAACAGCGAGCTTATCTGTTGGGAAGCAGATAGATGAAATTTGACACTAATGTCACATCTTCTACACCAAAGAAAATATCTATTTTAAAAAAAGGGTAGTTGCCAATAAAAATCCTATAATTGGTTAAGTGACTTAAGTGGTTCAATTGATCAATCACCTGTTAACAAATTTAAGCAACCAAAAGCTTCCTGACCAAAGGATCATGTATAAAAAAATGAGCATATATATATATATATTATATATATTTTATATATGTAAAATATATGTGTATATATATATATATATATATATATATATATACACATATATTTGTTTTTTTCTCGAATCACTTTATAATGGTATCTGGTAAGGTATGAGAAAACTGCAAAATGCCATATATGAGGAACTAAGCATTGGGAGTTAAGTTTGGGAGAGTAAGATCATTCCTAGGAGAGACTGAAAGTTTGAATCACACAACTTAAAAATGTAAGTAGAATAAGTTTTTTAAGGTAAAGGTAGAAATGAAGAAAATCTAAAGTTCTCTCTGCAATAAAAAAAATCCAGATATAACTAAAATATTGAATGCATTTCTTGTCTAGTATAGACATGACTCGATGTTGAGTAGTAAAACTTGTATATTTTCCATGCTTGCTTAAGGGAAAAAATCATTTTGCAGTTTGGGTCAGTTCCATTAAGAAGAATTGACCTTTCATGGTTTCTGATTGCTTGAACAAATTACTTAACGGAACTGCAGAGTTTAACCCATTTATTGAATTTTAATAAGAAATACATGAATCAGTCAGAAACCAGGAAAAGTGAATACCATTGAACTAGTTTTAATGGAAATTAGCTCATTACCCTGCTGGCTTACAACATTTACTAAGGGCTGAATTTTTATGGAAAGCTTGGGTCTATTTGCCAGTCTTTGAAAATTAGGAGGCTTTTTAATTAAAAATTAACTATTATTAGTATTTCTTTTTCCCAAAATAAGCCCTTAGCAAAGACTTCTAAATATTTTTTTCTTTTAGGAACATTATATAAGCCATTTTTCCCACAAGAAAATTTTTTCTCAGTCTTGAAAGGTATTAACAAAAGGAATGGGAAAAGGACTCCCCTGAACTGAACACAATCTCTTCAGATGAAAGACTGACAATGACTTCTTCTGTCCCCCCTTTGTTGAAACATCCTGGGATATCAGAGCCATTTAATTTCCTACAATAAAGTCAAAAGCCTCAAGAAATCATCCAAAACAAATAAACAAACAAAAAAGTACGTCTTCTCTCTATGTGAATATCTGAGTTCCTTTAATCTGAAGTAAAAATATGGGACATATAGCTTCTGATAATTCAGATACTTTGGATACCATGGCAAATTATCTCAGCACAAAGAACAGCTTCTTCCCATTCCTAAAATGAATTCATTCATTCAACAAGCATTGTGCTAAACAGTGAAGATAAAAAAAATTTAAAAAGAAATAAAATCCCTACCCACAAAGAGCTTACATTCTCTTGGGAAGGGATGGAGCTAGACACATTGCCAAGAAGCATGAACACAGTTATCGTAAACATAAAATATATACTAAAAACTATAAAATAATGAAGAATGTAGCTGAGGATAAAAGGTGCCTACAAACAGAGCTAGGCCTTCGCTATCCTTAAAAACTAACAACTAAATCCTGCCATGTCCATTAACCATCATTCTATATCTCTCCTATCCTTTTCAGTAAAACTCCTTGGGAAAAAAGCCATCTATTCTCAATGCTTCTGTTTCCTTTATTCTCACTTGTGTTCTTCTTATCCTTATGCATTCTAGCTTCTGATCATTCACCTAAAATTGCTCTCTCCAAAATGAGTAATGATTTCTTTATTGGCAAATTTAATGGCTTGTTCCAACTCTCACTTTTCTTGATTTCTTTGCAGTAGTTTACACTATTCATACTGTCTCTTTCCTGAGTGTTTGTTAATTATTCCTTCTCAGTCTTCTTTGATGGATTATCAGCCATATTATGCCCACTGACTGTAGATGTCTACAAGGCTCTGCCATGAATGTTCTCTTTTATGTCTATATTCTGTCACTTGGTAATATTATTAGCTCATATGAATTTAATTCTCACCTATGTGCAGATGAGTCCCAAATATGATTTTTATCTATCTATCTTGGTGTTTTTGTTCAGTCTCAGTCATTAGCTCCCATCCTTGTCCCAAATTGTTAATTGCCTATTGGACATTTCAAACTGGATTTCCTATAGGCATTTCAAATTTAATATCTACAACGTCTGTCATTATCTTTCCCCAATTACTTTCTCTATTATTCTCAAGAGTAACCTCTCCTTTCAGTTACCCCATTTCTAAATCGCAATATAACCTTGGACTCCTCACTGTTACGTAATTTATTGGGGTTATATATCCAATCAGTCGCCGGATTTTGGCATTTTTTTCTCTACAGCATACTTCTCTTCAATCACAAAGCTACCAGTCTAGTTCAGCTACTCCTTACTTTTTACATAGAGAGTGAAGATTTTAAAAAAAAGAAATAATGGACTTCTCATTGGACTCTCTGTTACCAGTTTCTTTTCTTGTTAATTCATCCACCACACAGTCACCCAAGTGATTTTTCCCAAAGTGTCTGACTCTTTCTTGCATATACTCTTTTGCTGTTTCTCTCACCTAGCACTACATCTCCTAATTCCATGTCTGGAATGCTCTTCCATTCATTCCCCCATTAGACTATAATAGCACTCAGGATTCCCAAGTGATCTTCTAACCAAGTACTATCCAGGCCTGACCCTGCTAAGCTTCTGAGATCAGATGAGATTGAGCACAATGCTACATTAAGGGTAGTATGGACATAGACTGTAATAGGGAAGCTAGAAGGTCCAGTGTGTAGAAAGCAAGGTCTGAAATCAGGAGGACCTGAGTTCAAATCTCTGATACCTGATTCTTACTAGGTGTGAGACCTTGGGCTAGTCACTTAACCCTGATTGCCTCACATCCAGGGCTCTCTCTAGTCATCTTGATTCATATATGTCTACTGGACCCAGATGGCTCAGGAGGCAGCCCCTCATTCCAACCCAGTTCATTTTCATGTCATGGTATCACCTCCCTGATGTTATGATCTACTTTGAGAATGAAGGACCAATATCATCAAATGGATTAGAGTAGAGAGAGTCTAGAGACTGGGAAATGCCTGGTAAAAAGTGATGAGAGATGAACAGAGAGCAGAGAGAAGAAAATGGGAAATATTTGAATCTGAATTTGATGATAATCTGAGAAATTCCTGCCTCTTAGGAGAGACTTCTTATGAGAACCTTGTTTCAGAGTTCTTTCAGGGATTTCAGAGAATTCCAAATAGAGAATGGTGGTCTATGCTGACCTTTCAATAGTGCTTCTCAATCAGTTCCTCAGGTTATAGAGATGGACAGTAGAATAACTGTAAGAGAGTTTTGTTGAACTATAGACTTTAAAAAAAATCTTCAGGAAGGAACTTGCTCACAAAAGTTGACCAAGATGTTTTTTATATATTTGAACTGTCCTAAACGTGTTGCTTAGTACAATATTCAGCATTTCGTTAATATAAGAACTAAGCATTAGGAGAAGTTTGATTTTATGGACAACTAAGATAATGAGTATTTGATTTGGAGTCAGGAAAACCTGAATTCAAAACCTGTCTCAGACTTTACTAACTGTATAACTCCAGGCAAATTACTTCATCTCCCTTAGCCTTATTACCTTATATGTAAAATGAGGGTGATAATAATAGCATCTATCCTTGGAGGTTATGTGTTAGAGTCAAATTAAACATTCTATATAAAGCACTTTGCAACTCTTAAGGCATTTTATAAATGTGAATTAATGTTATTTTCAGAATAATTCTACTATTGATTGAACATCATGAACTCAAATTGACTTACCCAGAAAGTGACAGAAAGTTCTAAGTTTTCAGTTTGAGATTTTTTTTTTAAAGAGCACTTCTCCATTATTGATGATGTTGTCTGAATAGCTTCTAGGCCTATTCATTACAAGAAACCAAAGCTGAGTCAAGGTCATTTATGAGCAGACATTAAACAAAAGGTAAAGGTCACTGCATAAAATAGGATCCTCTGAGACATTGTAAAGCCAGATTTCTGACAATAAAATTATTTCTTTTGGAAGAAGCAAAAGCTCTAATCACCTTCTTGCCCTTGCTGATTTCAGATTACCATGCCTGCAAAAGTGATTGCCAATCTTGATGCTTTGGTTATTTTTTAATTGGTCTCCAAAGGTTCACTAGACATTCTCCCATGATTTATTTATTAAAATGTAACATCATTGATATTCTTGGTTTATGTAAATGTCAGCATGGACATCAGTATTGTTATCCTTTCAAATTGTAGCCACATTTTGCTGAAGCTTTTGATTTACTTTTCAGTCTAGTTTACCATTCTGTTTTTATTTGATTTACTGATGTGTTTCTTTTTTTTTCTTATTGATATTTTATTTTATTTTTCCAATTGCAAGTTATGAAAGTTTTTCACATTCATCCACATGCATATTTATAAGCTACATAATTTTCTTCCACCTTCCCTTTCCATCTTCCTCCTCTCATCAGCAAACAGTCTAATGAATATTGTATCTGTATATTTGTGTTTAACATGTTTACATATTAGTCATTTTCTGCATGAGGAATTAGGAGAGAAAAGAAGGAAAACCATGGGATAGGAAGGAAAAACATAAGAGAAATTTTTAAAAAGTGAACATAGTGTTCAGATTCTGTAGTTTGGTTTTGGTTTTGTTTGTTTTGTCTGAGACCAGATTTGAACTCAGGTATTCCTGACTCGAGGGACAGTGCTCTATCCACTGTGCCACCTAGTCCCCCCCATTTATGGTTTCTTAATAAAGCAATCGCACTCCATCATATCCATATACCATAACATGTTAAGCCATTCCCCAATTGATGAGCATCCCCTCAATTTCCAATTCTTTTCTACCACATAAAGAACTGCTATGAATATTTTGAAACATGTGAGACTTTTTTCCATTTTTTTAAATTTCTTCTGGGCTTAGTATTGGTATTGCTGGGTCAAAGTATATTATCAATTTCATTACTTTTTCAGTGTAGTTCCATATTTCTCTCCAAAAGTTTTGGAATAATTCACAACTCCAGTAACAATGTATTAATGTCCCAATCCTCCACCATTGATTGGTTTTCCTTTTGGTCATCTTAGAAAATCTGATAGGTATGAGGACCTTATAGTTGTTTTAATTCACATTTCTCAAATAAGTAATGATTATGAGAATTTTTTCATATCATTATATATAGCCTTAATTTTTTTGTTTGAAAACTGCCTGTTCATATCCTTTGACCATTTATCAATTGGGGGGTACATTGTAACCTTCTAAATTTGATTCAATTCTGGTCTTCTTTGATAATGAAGGACAAGAACCAACCATGTTCATATTTTCTAACTATAATCAACACTTTAACTATCCTAGAAGATATTCTCAAGAATTGCAAGTGTTATCTTCCCTTGGGAAGTTTAATATTCTTAACTAACATTTGTTGTTTATTCTTTCCTTTCCATTTGCCTTTTTATACATCTCTTGAGTCTTATATTTGATGATCAAATTCTCTGTTCAGGTCTTTCATATCAGGAAATTTTGGAAGTCCTTTATGTTACTGAACATCCATCTTTCCCCCACAAAATATGCTGAATTTTGCAGGGTAATAAATTCCTAGATGTAATCCCAAAGTCCTTTGCCCTCCAAAATATCTTATTCTAGATGCTCTGATCCTCCAGTGTTGAAGTTGATAAGTCCTCAATAATTCTGATAGCATTTCCATAGTATTTAAATTATTTCTTCTTGGCTGCTTGCAGCATTTTTTGCTTTACTTGAGAATTCTGGAATATAATTTTGATAGTCCTTGGAGTTTTTATCCTGGGGGGGGGGGGGCGCTCTCTTTCTAGAGATGTTAAGTATATTCTTTCAGAAACTATTTTAGTCTTCTTGAGCTAGTATATTGGGACAGTTTTCCCTGATAATTTCCTGAAAGATATTTTCCAAGCTCTCTTTTTTTTGATCTAGGCTTTCTGGTAGACCAATAATTTGTAAATTATCTCTTCTGGATCTATTTTCCAAGTCATTTGTTTTACCTAAAAGGTATCATATGTTTTCTTCAAATTTTTTCAGCTTTTTGATTTTGTTTGATGGAATCTTGGTTCTCATAAATTCACTGGTTTCTATTTGTCCAATTCTAATTTTTTTAGGGTTTTATTTTCTTGAGTTAGCTTTTGTGTTTCCTTTTCTAGTTGGTTAATTTTATTTTATACTGAGCTCCATTCGCTTTCCAACTGGTTGGTTTCAGTTTTAGATGAGTTGTATTCCTTTCTAATTGGTAATTTTATTTTTTAAAGAGTTACATTCTTGGAGCAGCTAGATGACACTTAATAATTACCTAGCTGTGTGGCCTTGGGCAAGCCACTTAACCCCATTTGCCTTGCAAAAACCTAAAAAAAATAAAGAGTTACATTCTTTTTCAGTGGGTTATTTTTACTTTTAAAGGCATTGATTTCTTTGGTCATTTTTTTTTTGCAATTTTCCTTCATGGCTCTCTTTTTTCCCCCCTATTTTTCTTCTTCTCTTCTTTGGTTTTTAAATACTATTTTTTTTAATTTAAGGCAATGGAGTTAAGTGACTTGCCCAAGGTCACACAGCTAGGCAATTATTAAGTGTCTGAGATGAGATTTGAACTCAGGTGCTCCTGATTCCAGGGCTGGTGCTTTACCCACTGTGCCACCTAGCTTCCCTTTAAATTCTTTTTTTAAGCTCTTCTATGAGGTTTTGGATTTCAATCCAATTCAGAGACTTTTGAGGCTTCCCATGTAAGTAATTTGTCATTGCTTTCTTCTTCTGAGATGGCATTTTTATCACCTCTATCTGCATCTTAGCTTTCTATAGTTAGAGGGTATTTAGGTTTTTTCTCATTTTGATTGTTAAACTCTGCTCCTAGAGTACAAGTATAGATCCAAGCTTTTTGTGCTGGAACTGAGGTCTGATCCCTGGTTTATTGCTGGTCAAGATGCAACCCGAGCATTGCCTATGCAAAGGTTTATTTCCTTCTTTATGTCTAGGTTCAGCCTATGCAGTGGTTTGTTCCTGACCCAGTCCTGTCTTTTGCCCCAGTGTTGACAGTATTTAGACTTTATTTGGGGCTCAGATCCTTCCTAATGGTTTACTAATAGTACTCTCTCCAGAAACCTTCTGATGATTTTTCCATTCTCCTTCCTAGCTGGGCTTTACATCCCCTTTCCCCCAAAAAAAGATAGACCTTCACTGAAGATCCTTCACAATGTCTACAGTTGAGAACTTGTTTTTATTTTTCTGAGGTTTTTTTTGATGGTATCTATGATTTTAATGTCTGTAAAGAAGTTTCATCTGATGTTGTGTAGGAAGCATGCCAATTTCATATCGCCATCTTGGCTCTGCCCCAGAAAAGCTATTGATAAGAATGTCATTTGAGACCCATGAATCATCTGTGAAATTGGGACTTTTATTAGTCCTATTTTAGTAATGAGGAAATCAGGATTTTGAGAAGTTATGTAGCTAGCCTAAGGTCACAATGTGTCAGACAAGATTTTATTTTTTTGTTGTTGTTCGGTTTTTTTAGGTTTTTGCAAGGCAAATGGGGTTAAGTGGCTTGCCCAAGGCCACACAGCTAGGTAATTATTAAGTGTCTGAGGTCGATTTGAACTCAGGTACTCCTGACTCCAAGGCCAGTGCTCTATCCACTGTGCCACCTAGCTGCCCCCAGACAGGATTTTAATAAGATTTTCCTGAGTCCAAAAAAATATGCCCACTTGTCACCTAACTTATTCCAGTTAGAGTTTTCCTCCTTTCTCATTCTTTTCCTATTTAGCTAAGTTTTCTTTCGGAAGCCTTTCCTCATGCTTTTTCAGTCTTCAGTCTCTCCTTTTCATCTGACCTAGGAATGGTTCAGAGAATGATGGAAAGCAGGAGTGAGGAACCTTTTTACTGTCAAGGACATTTGGATATTTATAACACATCATTCACTTGCTAAATTTGGTCAAACATTTAATTAATTCACCCCTAAGAAGTGCCTAGATTTATTGAATTTCTTGTCCCAACTGTGGATTCAGTGGCAGCACCAGTTTAAATGTTTTCAAGGGCTAGACCTTCCCCACCCTTGAATGATGGTGGCAAAGAAGGGAAGGAATGTACAATTTCTCTCACTTCTCTACAAGTCTTACTGACTGTCCCCATCCTAGTGCTGTTCTATCAGTAATCATGTTTCCTGACTTCATCCTCTCTCCTCATCCTGACCTGATCTCAAGCCAATGACCTTGTTCATTCACACTTAACCCTTATTTCTGCTCTTGTGATAGAACTGTAGGGCTAGCCCAAGTTTGCTTTTCTTTGAATATTTACTCAGTCTCTTGGTATATATTCTGTCATAATTAGCATCTCTAAATAAGTTTCTTTTCCCCTAAAGAACCTGAAGTAGAAAAAAAAAAGATAAAGTGAAGGACCATAGGATAGCACTTTTTTTTTAATTCTTTGCTTCCTTTTTATGTACTACCAGTAAAAATCCATTAGAAAATTTCAAAGTGTTTATTCATAGACTATTCCCCATTCAGTTAAGGAAGAGAGGAAACCTGCTCATTTGTAGAATCATAGAATTTCAGAATTGGGAGGAACCGTATTAGGCCACTCAGGCTACACTCAATCTCATAAATAGGGTAAATTGTCTCTAAAACATTCCCAACAAGTAATTATCTAGCCTCTACTTAAACACACTTTCAGTGAAGGGGTACTTATTGTCAGTGAGGTATTTCATTCAAATTTCAGGGAGTTTTATTTATTGAAAAGGTCTTTATCTGAACTATTATCATCCACTCATTGGTTCTAGTTCTCTCATTCTTACCTTTAAAGAAAAGAAGAAATCAAATGTCTCTAACCCACCATCCTTCAAATAGTGGGACATAATGACCATGTCACCTAATCTCCTTATCAAACAAAACTGAAACAAAATAAAAAGAAGTGATACTGGAAAACAAAGCAAGTA
The DNA here is from genome assembly GCF_037893015.1 of Macrotis lagotis. Classification (NCBI taxonomy): domain Eukaryota; kingdom Metazoa; phylum Chordata; class Mammalia; order Peramelemorphia; family Peramelidae; genus Macrotis; species Macrotis lagotis. The sequence continues at coordinate 158,156,462 of NC_133664.1, read as the reverse complement.
GGCCAAACAAACCATGACACCCTCAGAAGAAAAGGGGATGGTGGTCAAGCTGCAGGAGCCCAGAAGTGACTGAAGAAATCTGTACTGAAAGAAATTATAAAGGGCGGCTAGGTGGCGCAGTGGATAGAGCACTGGCCTTGGAGTTAGGAGTATCTGAGTTCAAATCCGGCCTCAGATACTTAATAATTACCTAGCTGTGTGGCCTTAGGCAAGCCACTTAACCCCATTGCCTTGTAAAAAAAAAATTCTATTATTCTATACTGCTTTCCCCTCCATTCTGTGTCCATTCTCTCAGCCCCCTCGAATACCTCTTTCCCCTACCTTTGCTTCCCCATAGTCTCTACCCTACATACATATACACATAGAGACACATATTTGTGCATACACATTTATATATAGATACATACATCTCTTTATGTGTGGATAAGGGTAAAACATATAAAATTTATAAATATAAAAGCATGTTATATATGTTGTTTACACATGTTTATATATATAGCAAATATGTACATTTGTTTATTTGTATATATGCATAACTTTTTTAAAAAGAAAAAGAAAAAGAAAATAATTCAGCAAAAGAGAAGGAAGCAAGGAAAGTGAAGGAAAAATGAATTTATATAATACTGACCCATGTGCTATACTCTGGGGTAAGCAATTTTACCAACATTGTTTCATTTGATTCTCACAACAGCCCTTGGCTCTATTGAGAAAACTGAAACAAATAGAGGCTAAGTGACTTGCCCAGTCAGGGTTCTCCACTGCACTGGCTCATATTCCTGCTTTTATTATGCATATCTGTCAGATCAAAACAGAATTTGGTTTATATTTGTATTATGGACAATTCAAAGGCTCTCTATCTCTCTGCTTTCATTTCCATTTTTACAGAACAATTGACAATTTTTGAAAGGTACACAAAGGTTCACCTAAATGTTGCTTTTTTATGATTGTAAGCCTTTTTTAAAAAAATCATTATTATTTTCTTGAGTCAAGTTGCTTCCATTTGACCAGCTCAATTGTTCCCTAACCAAATACAATGTGACCTAGAAAAGTCAGCTGCTATATCAGTGCCTGAAGGCTTCTGTGCTAAGCAAGTCTACTTTTATGTTACAACCTGGTGTCAAAATCATCCCAGAAACTTCCATACTAAAAGCCAGAAAAAAGATTTGGGGCTTGTCCTAAAGATAATAGGTCAGACTGGATTAAATAATTTTAGTAGTCCTGAGAAGCCAGGAACTGCTTATGAAGGGAGGTCAAGCTAAATGACAGTTTCACCTCACCAGTTCCTTGAGCTTCATCTTAGTCCTGGCAGCTACACTGTCTAAAGAGCAGAGGAGTATGCATTTTTTTGGTCATGGGAAAAGTGATATCCTTTAAGATTATTTTCCTGGCTTCCAATGGAGCTAACCCATTGCAAATTGTGAGAAGATACTCTGCCAAGAGTTCTACTGCATACTTGTCTATTTCTAGAAAAGATCCTGTGAGGAAGAAAACAAAATCAAAGTATTTCACAGAATTTTCTTTTATAGGCATACTATAAACAAGGAGCTGCTGTGATTACAGCTGGGAAGGAAAGATATCACAAAAACTCTATGCTCATATTTCAATTTTTATTGCATATTAGAAACATTCACTAGTATTACATTTAAGGATTTAATAGATTTACACATCTAACAAAATGTGACATAGGTTATATGATGTGAAGTAAAATCACTCTAGACCAAGAGAAGGAGGAGGTAGTATAAGAGGAGAAGTATCTAGAATTTGAAAAGCACTTTAAGGCTTACAAAGCACTTTACAAGTATCTCATTTGAGTCTCATAACAATCTAGGATGTGGATGCTATTAGTAGCCTCATTTTATGTGGGGACAAATGAGGGAGACTGATACATACAGTGTCACATAGCTAGTAAAGCATTCAAAGGTGGGATTTGTATTTCAGGTCTTCCTGATTCCAAGTTCAACAATCTATTCAGGACATCACAAACTACATAATCATGAGCAAATCACTTCCCCTCTCTTAGGATCAGTCTTCTGAAAAATTGAATCCTTGAACAAAGTGAGCACTATGATTCCACTGAGTCTAAAATTATATTCTAAAAATTGATTTGAACTATGACTTTTTCCCATTAACAAAAAAAAAATTCTCAGCCTCAAAATATCTTTCAAACAGAATTAATTTGATCTTTTAGAGCTCTGTTTTTAACACTTTAGGTTCCTGAACAAGGTGAAAGGAAAAATAAAATCGATCACTATTGTTTCACAAGTTCACAATGATATTTTCTTAATCTTTATCTTTCTTGATTTCTCTATAGCATTTGTCAATCTTGACCAACTTATGTTTACTATCTCTTTCCTGGCTCCCCACCCCCACCCCAGACACTACTCCATCTGTCTTCTCCTATTTGCTTGTTTTTTTTTCAGGAAAGATCCTTTGCTCCATCATTTATTTCCTCTCCACTACAATGGGCATCCTTCAGAGTTCTGTTCTAAGACTTTTCTTTTTTTCTGGCTACCCCTTCTCTCTTAGTGGCCTCTCACATCTATCTATCTGTCTGTCTGTCTGTCTGTCTATTCTCATGATATTAGAAATTCCTAAAGTCCAGTTATATTTCATTAATCACCTTCTTGCTATCCCCTGTTGCAGGCATTCCATATTTAACATTTTCAAAATAGAGATCATCATTTTCTTCCCCCCCCCCAAAAAAAAGGCATCACTCTCTAAATTTCCTTATTTCTGTTGGAAGTTTATCATCTTTCCACTTAACCAGATTTACAAGGTGAGCACTATGGTTCCACTGAACTCTAAAATTGTATTCCAGAATGATGTTTATCCCTTCCCTCTCCTTCATCTTTTATGTGCAACCAATTGTCAAATTCTGTCAATTCTTCCTAGATGGTGCTACATGATCTAAGCCTTAAATTGAGCTAGGGATTCCAAGGTGTTGGATTAAGGAGAGAAGAACATTCCAGGCATGAAAAATAAGTGGAAGATGGAATATTGAATATACAGTACAAGAAGTCAAGCTTGACTAGACTGTGTGTCAGGAAGAGAAATGGGAAATAAATGTGGAAAGATAAGTTAGAGTTTGCTTGCGAAGAGTTTAATATACCAAAAGAGGAATTTGTATTTCATACTAGAATACCACTTGTAATACTATTTGAAGACTGTTTTCTATGCATCCTAGAAAAAAGGTAAACAATCCAGTAAAAGGAGAAAAAATCAATTGCTGTCTACTTGATACAAAGTGGGGGAAAAAAGAGAAAAGATCAGGATTTCCACTTTTCTATTTAAGGTGTTGGTGTCTTTTAGAGGGAGGCTAATCTAAGAGAGAGAGAGAGAGAGACTTGTTATACCAGCCAGGATAACAATATCTGAAAGAAAACTTTGCTGTATCATAGACTGTGATTTGTTTATTCTCCACTCAGTGCATCCTTTTTTTAAGGCTTAACCTATGTCATTTATCTAAAATCTCTGTTTCAAACAAGACAGAGAAGAAAGGGGATTGATTTGAGGGGGAGAGGGAAAAGCTAGGTTTTAGTGAACCCAGTACTTCCTTAAATAATACTTATCAAAGAAAATGGACTGAAGCATTCTGTTGATAATACTTACTATAAGTTTCAAACTTTTAGAAGGTGAGAAACATGCATATGTTTTCAATATAGCATGCTATTTTTGAAAATAGTTTTTCTTTGGACAGATCATTGCCAAAGGAGGAGAAAGTGGTAGGATCAGAAAATACTTAGATGTGTAAAATGCATCTCTTGTGACTAAATTGCTCTTGGGAAAGGGGTAAGGATAGCTATTACTGTCAGCACTATTTTTTCAAGTCTCCCCCCCCCTTAAACTATGATTAAATTTTCCTCTTTTTGTCTGTTTTCATATGATGTATTATACCTACTGAAAAATGCAAATCTAGCTTCTGTCTCAGTTGTCATATGAGGTCATAACAGAATCAGACCAATCAGTTTTGTCATTTGTGACAGCAAAGAGAGTTCCAATACCTGAAAAATTATTACTCTGATGTCCAATGAATATTCATTTCTAATGCCAGTTCATTTCTGAAATACCATGCTTCTTTTTTCACTTTTCAGTTACTTAGAATGTATTATTTAAAAATGAATTGAGGCCTTATGAACACCCAAAGAACAGATCAGAGTTAGAAATGACAGGGATCTGAGAAATCACTGAACCCAAGACAAGTTACAAGTGATAAGTAGCTGAGTTAGGATTTGAACACAGGTTTTTTTTCATTCTAAATCTAGTATACATCACATTTTGATATTATATTTACCCCACCAACTAAAACTACATGCTACAAGAAAAATTTCTTCTCCTTTTACTCCACATGAAAAGCATTTTCCTTTGAAAAATTGTATTTATTTGCTCATACAATTCTCTTCATGGCTCCATATTAGAGGCTGGTTTCAGCCCAAGTCAGGAAAGCTGAGACAGGCCATAGGCTATTGTTGAGTGTTCTTTCTTAAGTTAGTAGTGACCCCTCAGTATTTTGATTTCCCCAGATATAAAGTAAGAAAGTGTCATTATATAAAATCAGTGTAATCTTTGAGATCTTTAATATAGGCTATGAAGTTAGACAATTTTAATTATTCATTTATTGTTATTACTTTTATTGCTCAATTGCATACTATTATGTATTATAATAGGGAGAATAGATTATAAAGAATCTGACCATTGAATTATTTAAAACTAATACTATAATGGTTTTTTAAAGTTTACATTTTGTTTTCTTTGTTGCAGGTTTCTTTTCTCCTTGGAAAACTCCAAAGCCTGTAAGTTGGTACCATTATAATTATTTTTGTGGTTCTAATGTTGATGTCCATTTCTATAAACTTTTATCAATAGTCTCATCATACAACATAGAAACAGTATGGTATGATAGAAGGAACATTGAATTTGGAGTTATAAGACCTAAGTGTGAATCTCAGTTCTACCTGTGTGTCACTGGACAAGGTCCTTAACCTCTTTGGACTTCAGTTTCCTCATCTGAATAATAAAGGGGTTAAAACTATCAAGCCTTTTCTAGCTCTGAATCTGAGAGTGTCATCTCATGAGTATTATACATGACCTAGGAGATCCCTTACAGTTCTAGAGTTATGATCCCATATCAAAAGAACATAGAATATATTGAAAAGTACCTCCTCATTATACTTTCAAAACTCAAAACTCAACAGCCCATTGGAAAAGGATTTCCCATAAATCCCCAATATCTCTCTGGGACACACTATGGGGTTTTTTTTTTGTTTTGATTTGTTTTGGTTTTTGCTAATGCAGTTTTATTAAATCTATACCAATTAACATGAACCCACAAGCCCAGAAATCAACAAAGTTCATATAGGCCTACCTGAAAAGAATTTTGTTCTACATAGATAAGAATACTTAATGAAAGCTAAATCAGAATCCACAGAATCACAGTTGTAACTGATTGTCTTCAGTTGAGTGACTTTCACTCTTTTTAAATACTCATTTAACCTCTCTGAGATTCAGTTTTACTCTTGAGAAGATACTGAGAGCCAGAAGGCTAAATGATAGTCTGCTGAACCATCATTTGCTTATATCTTCAGGTGGCTGTCAGATTAACTCAGAACATGAATTTTCTTTCATGAGACAGTCTAAAACATTGCTAAGATTGTAGAGGTTGATAGATGTTTTTATCTCTTTGATAAAGCCAAATTAGTAGTTGAAGGGGAAACCAAATTACTGGAAAGGAAAAAAAATGCAGTCTGTTTAGTAATGAATTCAGTTATGAAGATTAAATTTATAGTATATCAGGAGAATACATCCTGCTTTAAATGTTTGTGAAAATTACACAAATAAAAGACTTATGACAATATGTTTAAATCAAGAAAAGCATTGGGCCTGATGATAGTATACTTTCTTTTCATGTTTTCAAATTTTACCTTTTCCCATTCCTCTTCTGACTCTACCCAATAAGGAGAAGCACTAACTATTGACCTAATCAGTGAGTTGGAAATCCTTAAAACTCTACATGCATCTATGTATGTATATGAGTGTTATTTGTATGTGTATTTCACTGATTTGGAAACTTACTTGGTTCATTTTAGCTGAGAAATTATTATAAAACTTACTATTTTACAAGGATATCCTCTAGCTAAATGAGATATCGTTTAAAGTGATGTGGAAATATATACTTCTGGAAAATTCAATGTTATTGATTCTAATAGAAAGTTACCAATATATTAGTCTCTGTTTTGGGCTCCTCTCAGACAGGGAAATCAATAGTTAGAGAGTCATCCTGGACACGTGCTTATGGAACTGATAGAAATTATCTACTTGAACATATCATCATTTAGGATTTACCCCTCATGTTCAGTGGAGAACCCCAGATTGGAAACTATTCTGCATTCTTCCCAAACCATTAATATACATGATTATAAAAAGAAGGGACTTTGAAAGTATTTAATCTAGTATAACAGAAAGAGCATTTATACTGGAGCTAAAGCTTTGTGTTCTAGCTCTGTGATACATACTATGTGACAATTAGGCATGTTCTTTGACCTCTCTGAGCCTCAGTTGTCTTTTCTGTAAAACAGATTCATGCAAGGAACAAATGAAATACTATATGTGAAATGTTTTATAAATCATTAAGTGCTATATTATGTCATTGCTATTATTTATTATTATTTAGTTTTAGTGTATTCTTTTGGACAAAGTTCCCAGTCCTAATTCATTCTGCCCCAGTCTTAAAGCACTGTGCTCAGGTGTTGTTCATTTTCTTATTGAATTTAACTGGAAACTTTACAGCACCATCACACTGCTACAATTATGCAATCTAGTGATTTCCTTATATGTACCACATTTATACAAATTATGCCATTTGAAGTAATTATAGCATTTGCTGTCATTATAGTAATTACATCCATAGTCAATAATTCCAAAAAAGGTTCTCAGAACCTAATTTACAATTAATCTTGAACTCATGCTGCCCCACAAAAGCTAAGCAACAACAGCCAAGTTTTGAACTTTCAGGACCTCAGCCTTGCAATAGGAATTTGTCATTTTTTACCAGATTCATGAATATCTCTGGTTTTTTTCTGGTCCAAAGGTTTCTATGCTTCCACCAAGTTTCCACTGAAACTGGCAGAAGTTCTGTTTGAGGAATAAGGTGCAAGGTTTCTGTTTTGAGATGTGAAAACTTTCACTTCTCTGTTGAGCCTTCTAACTTGGGAAATTTTTTTTTAATCTATCACACAGTGATAGAGACACCAAGAAATTAAGGCAAGCTTGAAGAGGCCATCACAGAGACTCTAGCTATGAAGAAGAGGTCTGGAAGATTCCTTAGACCAATTTAGGATATAGTTTGGGGTTGATTATTAATATAGAAAGGAACAAGTCGATCTGTGAATATAGTCAGGAAAAATAGAGATCAGTGTCTAGGAAATGCAGGGAGTTGTGTACCATGGATAACAGAGTAATAGAGTTAGATCTAGTGGAGACCCAGAAACCATCTATTTCAACTAATTCATTTTACAGATGAGAAAAATGAGACCCAGAGATATTAATTAACTTTTCCCAAATTAGAGTAATATATCCCAGTTCAGGCAAATGGGCAATATCCAAAGAATTTACTGGAATTTACTAGAATTAGGAAGAAGCAAGAAGATACAATACAAATCCCAAGTCAGGTAAAGAAAAGCAAGAGAATACAGAATAACCTCCACTTGAATGTAAGACCCTTAAAAGGGTATTATTCCCTTCCCCCTGCCCCAGGGTGCCTAACACAGAGCCTTGAACATATTTAGTATTTAATAAATTCTTGTTAATTGACTAATTGATATAAGTAATACATAGCCCAAAGACAAAAAAAAATACAATAGAATAGAAAAGCATCTGGAAACTGTGCAGAGTTCAAAGTAGCAAACAAACCCCAAAGTCAGAGGGAAACCCAGAAGCAGACAGTTACTGTGGGTTCTTATAGAGTAGTAATATTCATAATTCAAAAAAGTCATCCAAGGGAAGGAGATTAAATGGTTCAGCAGGAATCATGCTAGAAAATAAGACTGAGATCTCTTTTTCTAGCCCTGAAGTTACTTGTCTTCTGAAGTAATTTTATGTCTCCTTCTGGATGGGTACAGACATGAATTCACTTTTAAGTGTTCAAACCCAGAAGAGAGAGTCCTACAGATGGTGGCAGATACTAATGATAGGAGAAGATTTTACCAATTCTGGAACAGTCTTAACTGACAATCCAATACTGTTTTTATTCTTTAAATGTTTTCCCCCAGTCATTTGCATGCCATGGTTTGGAGCTTTTAAAATCACCTGATGAAATGAAGAATTGATGAATGTCATAGCAAACAAAGTTGTAAATGCTTTCCTAAGAACACACAAGACTGGAGACAGATTTCCATTTTCTCAGCTTCAGAATGTTTAGAGTTTGTCACTCTGCTGTGGGAATGAGTTGGCTCTCCTGATGGTATTGTTGGCTTTGTAGTTTTGAAATTATTTTTTAGAACTCCTAATATCTCACCTGAAGCACGCTTGCTTCATGGCACTATATATGAACTACTATGTACTCAACAAAGAGGTTTAAGGATAACAGATCATCTGCCTTGCAAAGATGGGGAAAATGAAACATGATAGCAAACCCTATTACAGCAAAAAGAACATAGCAGATACTCAGTCTGTATAGTTTAAGTTTATATACTTGTTAGCAGTGAACCTCATGTGAAATGCTTAGAGAAGCAGAAATCATACAAGAAAAAGAACACTGGATTTGGAGAGGGAAAGTCCAGGTTTGAATCCTGACTATGTTACTCTTTCACTTTCTATGTGACCTTGGACAAGTCATTGACTCTCTTTCACTATCTTAACATGAAGGTATTTACCTAGACCAGGATATTTTTGACTAAGGATAGATTTTTAAGGAGTTTGTGATTTGGAATATGGGGAGAAATGAAAATGATATCTTTATTTTTAGTCATTTCTAACCAAAATTTAGCATTTCCTTCAATTAAAAATGTAGGCAATCAGCCATTTTTTCTGAGAATATTGTTCTTTGCAAATTATCTAACATAGTAACCACTTAATAATAAATATGTCATCTGTCTATCTTTCTCTCTCTCTGAGAAGCGGTCCTTAGCCTTTACCAGATTGTCACAAAACTCCATGATAGATAGGATGGAAGGAAGGAAGAAGAGAAGGAGGGGGTAAAGGATGGAAGAAGGAAGAAGGGAGGGAGGGAAGGAAAGAAAGAAGGAAGGAGGAGGAAGAAAAGGAAACTCCTAGTTTAGAGGATGATTAAGATACCTTTCTGTTCTAAATCTATGTTATTTTGATTTTAAAAGCATGTTGAATTGAAGATATGAAGCTTGAAAATAAAAGAGGGTTATAGATGAAAAAAACCATATTGTTAAATGCAGTTAGCATGACAAAAATGGGAAATTTAATTTAACACCAAAAGCACAAAAGTTTTTTGTATCAATCATTATCTTTCAAAGCAGCTATTTTTTTGAAGAGCATAATAACTATTAGCTGAATAATGAAACAATGCAATACTTTTAAAACAAATGTTGCAAGACCACTCAACTCTTTTACTATATTGAGTATACTTCACAGTAAACCTCAGCCTCATCAGTCTGTTACCCAAGTTGCTATATATTTAAGCAATTATGTCTTAGCTACAGTTACAATCCTAGCTTTTCAGTATCCCCATCAGTAGAATGAGAGGGTTAGCTATATGATCTGTAAGGCCCTTTCCAGCTAATTCTACAATTTTATCATGTATATGTCAGAACTCTAGTCTAATGTATAAATTAATAGTTTGTGATAAACAGCCTGGGCAAAGGTTCTCAAATGGGGCTTGCCTGTTTTTACAGCAGAACAGGATAAGCTACAGACCAAGAATTAAGTCTTATTCTTCTCATGACAATGAGACAAATCAGAGCCAACAAGGTGATCACATTTCAATAAATGTTCCCACATCTGGTTTACCTATAACACCAAGACCATAATTTGTATTTTTGTATTGAAATAATTCGTTGTTGAATAAAGGGATGGTATTAGGATGAAGTTTCTTATACCAAATAATAATTGAGCCTAACATAATGGGCTCAGCACCAAAGGACTTCAAACGATTCTCAGGTCTTATACTGCTGTATATTTGCCTGATGACAGAAGGACTAATAAAAGAGTATCAGTTTGTGGAGAGTTTGATTATTTGTAACATATAATTAAGATTCAGTAGGATAATGGTATGTCACACACACACAAACACACACACACAGACACACCCACATATATATGATTCCTGTTTTCTTTTATCAAAATCTAAATCATGTTATTTTATAACTGCTTGAGAGCAACTTTCCTAAGGGGAGCTAGATCCAAATCTATCTAACTTTACTGTTGTCTTTTCAGATAATGGAACGATGGGAGAATCAAGGCAGCCCTCAAACAAGTTTATCTGCTCCAGCTATACCACAGAATCTCCCCTTTCCAACCTCACTTCACAGGAGTTCATTTCCTGACTCAACAGAGGCCTTTGATCCGAGGAAGCCTGACCCATATGAATTATACGAGAAATCCAGAGCAATTTATGAAAGTAGGCGTAAGTGAAAGCCCCAAATGACCAAGAGTGCAGTTAATTATGACTAGCTTTTGTTCCCAAATGTTTTGAGGCTGTTAGTTCAACATTATTTTCTGCTCGGTTTTTTAAAAAGTAATTCAAACAGGAAGTCAATTGGTGTTTTCTGTTTCAAAAGGGACATTCATCCTATTCAAAGGATATTTTAAATTTAGCATCTATCATTTAAAAATTCTTGTTTCCTAATACTATTTCTCCTAAGCCCCCAGGCAATATTAGCAAGTTATGAACTAGAAAGTTGTTTTATTTGTTTTATTTTAGGCAATTCTAACAAGTTGATGAAGTGTTATTTTTAACTGTAACTATTTATGCGTCTGTAGATAAGTCATTTTTTCCTTCAACTTTCCATTGTAAAACAAGATAAAGGCCTTGAATAACATGTTAATCATGTTTTGTCTGACCTGAACCTAGCTGAATTTTTAAAAAATCCACATCACAAAAAAAGAATATAGTATTAAGATCTCCTCCTTTAAAAATAATTCATTTTACAACAAACTTTATTGGATTAATTTAAAAGTTTATTCAGCAAATAATATTTTCCAAATAATTGTTTTACTGTTTAAAAGACTTCCCAAAGGATTCAATGCACTTTTTAAATGAAGAGATAAATTTTAGTAGAATGCCTATGTATTATAGTCAAATTAACACCAAGATGATCTCATCCAAGAGTTTGAGAACAAAAAAAGATGAGGAGTGTAAATATGTAGATTATTGATGGAACAAAACCCAGGAAATATATGATTTTGTGGAATGAGCACTGGAAATTGGGGTGGTAGGAAGGGAAGGAAGAAAGGGAAGAAACTCATTGAGAGGTGATAGTGATAGAAAACTATGGCAATAAAATATTTATTAAAAATTTGTGTTAAGGGGTGGCTAGGTGGCATAGTGGATAAAGCACTGTCCTTGGAGTCAGGAGTACCTGGGTTCAAATCTGGTCTGAGACACTTAATAATTACCTAGCTGTGTGGCCTTGGGCAAGCCACTTAACCCCATTTGCCTTGCAAAAAAAAAACAAATTTGTGTTAAAGAGCAACAAACTAGGCAACAAAGGGGTTGAGTTTTAGTTCAACTCTACCATTAATTAGATGGTTTGTTCCTTATTTTGTAAAGTAAGAGGATGTTCACCATGATGCATAGGCCATTTTTATAGCTGTAAAAGCCCTTTAATTTAAATTTGTGATCAAGAAACTTACTCTAAAGAAAGCGCTTTTGTTCTTGATATTCTAGTTAGAAAGCTCATTTAAATTTCATTATTAATAGAAAAGAAAGCCACAAGGCTTAAACTGTGTGCATTTGGACCTCAGGTAGCTTTGTCATATTTTAAGCCCAGTTTGGTAAAGGGAAAAAAAACTAGTGTTTCCCCACCCCACCTCTCAATACACACACACACACACACACACACACACACACACACACACACACACCCCTTATTGCTTAACAATTCGTAAAAAAAATACTTTTGTTGATTAATATATGACTATTATGAAATAATTGCTCACCATCTCAATAAGGAGGTATTACATAAAATCATGTCTGGTTTGCTAGATCTTATGTTTTCCCTTCAAAATACTTTCTGAGTAGTCATAGTTATGATATGTTGTAGTAGCAACAGTAGCAACACCTGAACTTGAAGTTCGAAGATCTAGACAATACAACATGAATGTCTAACCTTTTCATTCTTCTGCGCTATATTGCCCAACAAAAACTTGTCAAGGGCTGTATATAGAATTTAATATTAATTTATGACTACGGTGCAATCTATATTTTCATTTTTTCTTTTGGTTTTTGCTAGGCAATGGGGTTAAGTGACTTGCCCATAGTCACACAGCTAGGTAATTATTAAGAGTCTGAGGCCAGATTTGAACTCAGGTACTCCTGACTCCAGGGCCGGTGCTCTACCCATTGCGCCACCTAGCTGCCCCGGTGATACATATTGTCAATTAGTATAATAACTAAATGTAATAATGCCACATGAATGGGTTTTGAGAGCCATATTACTCCCTCATTTGACCAATATGGCCAAGAAAAAAACTCATATTATTCTAAGTGGTAGAGGGAGGTTTTGCACCTAGATTCCTTGGTTCAAAATCCATGTTGTTTGAGTCAAACACCTGTTAGCTTTGTGATAATGAGCAACTTTGTTCAAATCTTTGAGTCTTAGTTTCTTCCCCTTAATGTATGGATAAATAGTTTGTGGTAAACAAGGAGACCTGGGCAAAGGTTCTCACATAGGTCTTGCCTGTTTTCAGAGCAGAACAGGATAAGCTACAGACCAAGAAGAGTTAAGTCTTATTCTTCTCATGACAATGAGACAAATCTCATGGGGGATAATTGTCTTGTCTAGTTCACAAGGTTGTTGTAAAGAAAGTGCTTCCTAAAATTTGTTATACATGGGAACTCTTATCATAGATGAATTTTCTAAGCTTCAGTAAAGGGAAAAAAAGTGAAATTTGGGATTTCAAGCAAAAGCTAAAACTGAAAAATATCTTCAGGTCAAAGTTTCATTTCTTTTGTATAGTTCTTAGTGCCTTATTTTTAAATAAAACAACTAACATTTATATAACACTTTAAGATTAGCAAAGTAGGGGTCAGCTAGGTGGCAGCGAGGTGGTGCAGTGAATAGTGCATCGGCCCTGGACTCAGGACGTCCTGAGTTCAAATGCAACCTCAGACACTTCATAACTGCCTAGCTTGTGACCTTGGGCAAGTCATTTAACCCCACTGCCTTACAAAAAATAAAAAAAAATTTAAAAGATTTGCAAAGTTATTTTTAATATTTCATTTGATCCTCACAATAATCTTGAGATTATTGTTACTATTGCTATCCCCTTTTTTAACAGATGAGGACACTGAGATAAAAGTTGAAAAATTTGCCCAGTGTTAATTAGCTAGTATGTATCTGAATCACAATTTGAACTAAGGGTCCAGCATTCTTCATTCATTATTGCACCTATTACCCAGCTCTCACCTGTGGCTCCAAGAATCTGTAGCATGCACAGTGACCACACCCTTGTATAACTGCCTCAGCAGATAGGCTAAACCAGGATAGTTCTTCAACCTGTTGGTGAATTAGAGGAATATCTACCCCAAACCTATTCCCTGATAGAATGGCTACATGAGAACAATTTGTTCCAGTGGGCATGAAAGCAATTGAAGCCAGCTCTATAAAGCTTGCAATACCAGAGACAAAGTGGTCTTCTGCAGCATCCCTGGGTCATCACCTGTCATCTTGACTTTTGTCCTGCCACTGGACTTCAGTAACTCTGGAAGAGAGAGACTAAGGTCTTTGCTCAACTCTGCCTCATTTATTTCCAATCCATGGGCAAGTTAGGATATTACCTCATGATTGCATTGGTCCTGTTTTAAAACAAAAGACAAACAACCACCACTTGTCAGTTCCTGAATCAGGCAATTGAAATTTTTTGAATGTGACCAGAATCATCTTCTTCCCTATTAAAAATATAAAAGTATTACTCCCAAAAAGATTTCCATTTAGTTGAGGAAAATAAAATTAATGCATGTGAATATTGTGCTCACTGCCATAGAAGATAAAATTGTATAAGTCAATGAAATATTATACCAATAGTCCTTCACTTGGAAAATATTTTAAAATATTTTTGAGAAAATATCAAATTATCAAAATATCATTTAGAAAGCATCATGATATGATACAAAGAATTCAAATTTAAACCTTTATTCTTTTTCATAATCTTTTCATAATTTGAGCATATCTCCTAACCTCTCTGGATTTTACTTAGCTTCCTTATCCATATAATGAGGAATGGAATAAAATATGTCTTAAGACACCTAGGGTCCCTTCTAACTTTAAACTCTAATTCTGTGACTCCTCTTATCTCACAGTTAATTTCCAGCTGTCTGTTTGAACATCTTTTTTTTTTTTTAGGTTTTTGCAAGGCAAATGGGGTTAAAGTGGCTTGCCCAAGGCCACACAGCTGGGTAATTATTAAATGTCTGAGACCGGATTTGAACCCAGATACTCCTGACTCCAAGGCCAGTGCTTTATCCACTATGCCACCTAGCCTCCCCTGTTTGAACATCTTGACTTAGATATCTTAAATTCAGCATGGTCAAAATTGAAGTCATTATCTTTCTACCCAAAGTATACCCATCTTCTTAATGTCTCTATTACTATAGAGGGCATTATCTTTCTAGTCTCCCAGGTTTCACAAACTAGGTCTTATCTTCTACTCTTCTCTCCCTCACATTCCCTTATATAAACGGTTACCAAGTTCTGATGACTTAACCTTCATAACATATCTCATGTAGCCTCTATTCATCTCTCTCTTTCGCTCTTTTGACATTGCCACTACCTGCTCCAGGTCTCATCACCTCATGAATAGTATCTGAAATAGCCTGAAATAGACAAAAAGGGTTTGTCTCCCTAACATAAATCTCTCTCCATCTTCCACTTAGCTATCAAATTGATCTTCCTATAGTATATCAAACCATATCAGACTTCATCCCTCCCCATTCATTAAACTGTGGTGGCAGTTTTTCTAGCTTTTCCCTATGTGTGAAATCTATGTCCCCTGATTTCCTTCAAGCACAAGCTCAAATCTCACCTTGTTTAAGAAGCCTTTCTTGGGCATCTTAGGTGGTCCAGTGGATAGAGCACCAGCCCTAGAGTCAGGAGGACCTGAGTTCAAATTCAGCCTCAGACACTTAATGATTACCTAGCTGTGTGACCTTGAGCAAGTCACTTAACCCATTGCCTTAATTAAAATTTTTTAAAAAGAAGCCTTTCTTGACCCCCCCTTCATCCAATTGATCATCTTCAATTTATCATATATAAAGATATAGATATAGATATAGATATTGATATTGCTTGTACAGAATGGTTTGCAGGTTCTTCCTTCCATTAGATTGTGAATTCCTTGAAAGCAGAGACTTTCTTTTGACTTTCATATATACATATATATATATATATATATATATATATATATATATATATATATATATACACACACACACATACACACTTCATTATTTTCTTTTCTTTCTTCTTTCTTTCATGCAGTCAGGGAAGGGGAACCTTATCACTTGACAAGTCAATATCGTATTTTTAGACAGGTCTAATTATTAGAAAGCTTTTTCTAATCTGGTTTGCCCTTAGTTCTACCCTCTGGGACCAAATAGAATAAATCTAATCCTCCCTCCATATGACAGCCCTTCAAACATTTGAAGACATTTGCTATGTCTAGTACTCCCAAGCCTTCGCCTCATTAAATATTCCTATTTTTTTCAATCAATAATCATATGTCATAGACTCAAGACCCATCTCCATTCTGGTTGTCCTTCTCTGGATGCTCTCCAGTTTGTTAGTATTCTTCTTATACCATGCTACTCAGAAAGGAACATAATATTCCAGATGAAATATGATGGATATGTAGAACACTATCCCTTTTACAAAAAAGCCCTAATTCTCTTATGCTGCCAAAGATCTCATTAGCTTGTTTTTGTTTCTACATCAAACTACTAACATAAAGAAGTCCATTATATTCACAGTCTTCACTATAGCATGCTGACTTTTTCTCATATTCTACAAGGGAACACTTCTATAACATGGTTCTATTCCTTATTTATTCCTATTATTTTATATTTACATTTCTTAGAGATGTGTGCTCACTTTACTTTTTGTGTGATCACTATGTAAAAAACATGTATAATAAAAACAAGCTCTGCCATCAAGAATGGAAAAAATAATCATTACAAAACTGTACTTATGACTCCACTCTCAAAATATTTGATTAATTCTCCTAACATGTGAATATGTATCTTAAGAAACCATTACTCTTCAAAATTTGCTTCCCTGCCTCTATTGTCTCCAATCTGCACAGATCTGAAACAACAGCACAGATCTGACCATATCAATATACTATATCAGGCCCAACTCAGGGCAATCTGAATGTAGAGTAGGATAAGAATACAACGAAATATTTACGGACAAGAAACTGCAATTAAAGGTTGCTTTTCTTAAACAGAGGCTTTAAAAGGAATTTTTAAATAATTATTTAGAAAATGACTGAAAAAAGACTGTTTTTGCCCTCTATCTCCACCCTCAATTTTCAACAAATCTGAATCAGAAAAATGACCTATAGAAGTAATTATATAAACTTTTAATGCCCCTATGTCCTCATAAACCAAAGGACTTTATATTCCAAGCACCAAGGACACCACATCAGTGATTTCAGTCTTAGTCCTGTATATCACCTTATTCCTAAAATGCCATCCCTCTCTGCCCTAAAGGGACTAGTCCAGTCTGTGTAAAACAAATATTGTTTCTAGCATGATTCTTCTCCTTGAAAACATTTGATAGCTTCCAACTGCCTCTAGGATAAAATGTTAACTCCATTTAAGTACTTCCATAATTCGCTTCTTGCCTATTTTCCTAGCTTTATTTCATATACTGTATGTATATATATATATATATGTATATATATATACATATATATATATATATATATATATATATATGTATATATATATATATCAACCAAATTGAACTCCTAGGTATTCCATGAACTTAATTTTCTGTATCCTGCCTCCATTAACATTGATTATCCCCAGTACCTAGTTTGCAATCTTGTTTCAGAATTCATAACATTTCAAGGATCATGAGGCTCAGGTACTACTTCCTCTTCAAAGGCTTCTTTGACTGTCTCAAATGAAATTCTCCTTCCTCAAATTTTCCTGGAGCATCTGGTCTGGGTCTCTCCTTTGCTCCCATCTCTCCTTACCATATAGATAGATAGATAGATAGATAGATAGATAGATAGATAGATAGATAGATAGATAGATATAAAATGAGATTAATTCTGAATTTCACTTAAACATTAGTGATTCTGTCTTGTACTATTATAATTATCTCTGTATCTAACATATTTTTTACCAATTTCCCAAGCTCTTTAAGGATGAGGATTTTCTTATTTTTATCTTTGTATCTTTACTGTCTGCCACAGTGCCATAAACATATAAAACACATTGAGATTTGAGAACTAGGTTGTTGGTTTTTTGTATTATGGTTGAACAAAGAAGCCCTTCTTCCCATATGCATTTGCTACTTCCAAATAGAAAAAAAAGATTCAGTCTCTTTCTTCTTCAGGGTAGAAAAGATCCTAACCTGATGGTGAAAACTGAACCTTATTCAATTTTCTCCACATACTTCTGTCTTCCATGATTTATTTGTGACCATGTCAAAGATTTGTATCCCTCCAAAAAAGGCAATAACTAGGATTTATATTTAAATCTACTGCCTTTTCATTTTATTTCAATTTTAATAAATGGATATATTTATTATACACCGGTATATACTTGAAGACCTAATTCTCTTCTGAACAAGTCAGTAGGAAGAGCTGAATAAACACAAAACCTAGTTGCTAGCAGAGAAGATTTTCCATTGGGGGAGAGAGTTTCTTATTCTGGTAAAATCTCAGGTCCAATATTTATCCCTATAATAAACTTTTAGTACTCCTTTACTACAACTGAAGAGAATTTTTTTCCATTTACATTAAAAATCAAGTTGGAAAACTTAAATAAAATATTTGCCTCTATGCAGAGTGCTTTGCTGTGCATGAACCATAGTCTCTATTCCTTCAAGGTTGCCACTAATATTTGGCTACTATATACCAGAATGCAGCAAAGGATATAAATATATTAAATGATGCAACTGCCACCATGCCTCATTTGACTCATAATTAGATTGCACTAACTTTCTAATATGCATGCCCAGGAACAGTTCAACAAACATGTATTTATGAAAAGAAAAAAGTCCTGTAATTATAAACAATTTATGACAGCCATAGGAAATTTGAGTCCATTTCAAATAGCATGACAATGTGCATGGAAGAAAGAAGCAAAAAGTGTCTCATAGGATCATAAATTACAAGTCAGAAAAGCTGTAGAGTCCATCAAGGCCAACCTCAATTTACAGATAGGGATTGGGAAGGAGAAAAAAATAGATTTCTGTCAATATTTTTAAAAGAGAGGTGGAACAGGGTAATAACTATGTGGAATGTTGCATACATTCAGATAAAGTCTGAAATTAGTTTTACATAATAATATCATTTATTAAATTAAATTAAAATTATTAAATTAAAACAACTGTTTTACTTAGTTTCAAGAAATCTCTCAGGACAACCTGTAAGTGTAATGAAAAAACAAAAAATATTCATAAAAACCTCTAAAAATAACAAAAAGACATACATCAAAGCAACAATTGAAGTAAAGAGGTTAAGGGCAAGGCTCAGTCAGCTAATAAAAGCTTGAAGCAAAATTGGAACTCAAATCTTCTTGACCCTAAGTCCAGTGTGTGATCCACTATGCTATGCTGCATCTATCCCAAAAGTTCATGAGAATAAAAGAGATCCCTTTTTATCTAAAGTAGTATGACTAGAGAAAGGAAGTTGGTTTTATTTGTGGTTACACCAAGATATCCACATGAAAATAGATTGGACTGTGATAGTTCTATAGCCTCAGACAACAAGAATTTTCATGGGTAGTAAAAAGACATTGTTTGATTAAACTATCAATCAAACAAATATTTAACATTTGTTTATTAGTATGTTCTTAGCATGCAGTATATGAGATACCATGAGAATAAAAGAAGTAATTTTGTAAAATTATTTTTAAGAAGTTTATAATCTAGACTTGCATACATGAAACAATTAGTTAACTAGATAATAGTGTGCTTGCCCTGTGTTTGCCAGCATTTTTATCAGTGGCTTGAGTGAAGGCACAGATGGTGTATTCATCCTGTTGGCAGGTGACAAAAGTTTAAAAGGATAGCTATTATGTGGGATAACAGTACAATCCAAAAATATATTGACAGAGTAAGAAACTTTGTCCAAATCTAACAAGATAAGAGTTAATAGAGATCAATGTTAAGTCATAATTGATCACAGAAACACAGAATCATAGAATTTCATTAGAAAAAACCTCAAAAGCAATATAACCCTATACACAAAAGAAATCTCCACTATAACAGCCCTCAAAAGTAGTCAGGCAGCCCCTGCCTAAAGACATCAAAGGAGAAGAAAATTACCTTCCTTGAGGCAGCTCATTCCACTTTTTGAAAACCCTCAGTTTTGAACTTTTCCTCTAGAATTCAGTTTAAATAGCTTCTTGGCAATTCCCTCTACCCTTACCCCAGTATACGTAATCCCTACTCAGCATGAAAACCCTTAAAATATTTGAAGACAGAAGTAAAATTTTTCCTGTCCCCACCCTCATCTTTTCTTTTCCAATTTAACACTCCCATGTCTTTCACCTGATCCTCATATGACATAGATTTGAGGTCCCTTAAAAATCTTGTTTTCTCTCCTTTGAACAATCTCCAGGTTTTCACCAGGCTACAAAGAACTGCACACAGTATTTGAGGTCATTGATTCATTGATGGAAGAGATAATTTTAAAATAATTTTGGTTTTTAAAAATTATCACAAGTATAAAATAAGATGGAAATAAGTTTTGCATGATTGCATGTGTGTAAAGATATAAAGATATCAAATTGCTTGCCATTTCAGGAAGTGGAGAGAATCGGAAGGGAGGGAAAGAATTTGGAATTCAAATTTTTAAAAATCAAATGATAAAAAAATTCTTTCATACAATTGGAAAAAATATTATTTTTAAAAAGCAACCATAGCATTAAGTATGAAAAGTGAAATAATAGTTTATTTGCAAAAGGTCTGAGAGTTTTCAGTGTCTTTCAAGGTCATTGTGAGTTAAGATTATGACTTGTCAGCCAATGACACTAACAGAATATTTACCTGGATTAGTAGTTAGACTGCCCAGAACAAGGAAAGGAGGAGTTGATAGTACCAGCAGAACCTGCTATTTACTTGTGCTATTCATTCTTAGATGATACATTGTAGGTAGGACATTGAAGATCCTAATGTGTCTAGAGTTAAACAAGTAAGATGAGGGGACTGGAGACCATGACATATGAAGTTGTGCTGTGGGGATATTTCACCTAAAGAAAAGAAAATTTAGTACAGATGTGATATCATCCTTTAAGTATTTGAAAAGCTGACATTTGATAGAAGATTCTTTGGTGGGGGGAGGGGAGAGTTGATTCTAAAGGATAAGAATTAGAGCCAATGAATATTGAATAAAGTAAGATTTTTAGATTCATTATGAATAGAAATTGCCCAGAAGTTGAAGGAGCTACTTTTGGAAGAGACTTATAGTCTCCAAACACAATTCAGATGACCATTAGTAAAGAATTTACCATTGAGAGCCCTGCTTCAGTTAGACCCTATTTCCCTTAACAGTGCTTCTAAAACAGATTTTATGATTATGTAATATACTATAGTAACATAGAGACAGAGAATCATATTGAATAAAATGATAAACTTTGAATCAGAAGAATCAATTTTTGTGACATTGGACATGTCCAAAACTTTCACTTTCCTTATATGTAAAATGGAGGAAATGATACTTTAGATTCAGGAAAGAATGTAGATCTCATAGAAAGCACTTCATAGGATCCTTTTTCCTCTTGAAATTCTTGCAATATATCCTTCATGATGTAATCACTTAGCTAAATATATCTCCTCTTTATGTCTCTCTTGATACTTAGAATCATTAAGCGCAGGTATCTCAGTGGTTACATTTGTCATTGAATCTCATATTAATATGGATAGGAGATACGTTGTTAGAGAGAGAGAATGAAATGAAATGGGAAAAAAAAGCATTAAGTGCAATGTGCCAGCTCCTGTACTAAGAACTTGGGAATACAAGTACAAAAAGCCCTCAAGAGACTTGCAGTTTAAGAGGGGAAGATAACATGTATAAGGTGTCCAAGAAAGGGTGTTTTGGTCACAGAACCCACAGATCTTCTGAATAGAGTTATAAGTGGATTGATTTTCAAATCATTTTTAGGAATAATATTTGTAATGTTGATGTTTTTTATAGTAATTAAAAACAAAAAGTGGGAGGAGGTTGGGAGAGTGGGGTAAACATCTAGGACAGGTATAGAGTGCTGAGTCTTACTTAGTACTAAGCAAGGTTAGAACTCTTTTCAAATTATATTTTCCTCTACTAAATCAAATACTTTCCCCCCATACACATTGAAATGATCTATTCTTTACATTTCTAAGAAACCTGTGGAACTATGTTTAGCTGAAGAAAATAATTTTTGTAAACCTACCTTGTTCCCTTATGTTTTCATCAAGGATTTTCATGATGTATGCATAGAACATAATCATCAATACTTTAAAGAAAGGTGAAAAGAGGCTTAGATATATAGAGACAGATTGCCTTCTTGGTGGTAAAGGTACCATATCTGATATATTACCCATTTTTGGAATAGAAAGGAAATTTAATACATATAATATATATTAAAATATTTACATATATATCAATGTAAATATATAAAAGGTTATATAAATATATTTGTAAGTTCATATGAGTATTCTGTAATACATACATGTATTATGAACATAAACATATTTATATATAATTTATGTATAGATAGATATAGATTACATACATACATAAATATATATATAATTTTCAGATGGCCAGTGGGAAAACTCAAAGGACTCTTAAGAGGAAATCTGACTATATTGCATTTGCAAAATTTATTTAGTGATTTCCATGATCCCAAGTTTCTTTCTGCAACAAATCTCATTTTTCTTTCAGTAGTGTTCTTTCAGTGATGATGTATAGCTATGAATCATAAACCAATATGATAGCAGCAGAAGAAAAATGCAACATATCCAAAGAGTGATGGAAAGATTGTTTGGTGGATCTAAATATTTTTCAACTGAGCATCATGTAAAAATGCTAGTGGTTGTTTTCCTCTACCATTCTATCTAGTTCCTAAGGTGGAAGAGATCTGCTTTTAGAACAAGATTTATTTCCTTATTTTACAACAGGATTTATTATCTGAAATTATATTGTATCCTCAGTAGGCAAAATTACAAAAGAGAAGGGATATGGTTTGGGAGTATATTATAACTGTCTCAAAGCTGAAATATGTACAATATCTGACCTGAAGAGTTCTAGGGAACCTCACTAATCGTCTTACTCTACTTTCCTTTTATAATCATATTTCCTCATGCACTTCTGGTATGTATAGGATAGTAGATCAGGGAATTAGAATCAAAGAAAAGCCAAAAATTTATCAACTTGGGCATAGCAAACAATAAATTTTATTAAAATTGCCTAATATGGCAATTACTTTATTACTTCTTAAGAGTTATGATTTCACTAGTTTGGGTGCCTCACCATACTTCAGTAGACATTTTCAAGAATTGCTTTAACCTAAAAATAAATACATTAATAAAGCTACTTTAGGTCCAACTCACAAGCCTTCTGGAATTTAATCAGGTTGTTCTTAAAGAATATACAAACTCCATTTTGGGTCCTTTCCAACTTGCTAAGATAATCAGAAGTTGTATTTTATTGGATAATTTATTTAGAACCCACAGGCAATTCCTAAACAGGAAAAAGTACCAAGACTTTAATGGCCTTTAGAGGAGAATTATTAAAATTTATGATATGTTGCAGCAACATGTATTCAATTAATTTTCAAATAAACATTCTTTTGACTCTTTTTTAATTAGACTTATATATGGATATAAATGTATATAATATCACACACATATTATATCACCATATTATAGATATATAATTACATAGTAAATACAGTCATATTTACAGTCATATTTTCAGGAAAACACTTACAGTGAACTTAGTTGGACAAATGGAATATTTTCCTGCTATATGAGTGACTGACTAAACCATACACTAATATATACTGCTTACATAACATAGAGTTTAAAATATGCAAATATACACACCAACAAATATACATACATATATACATACATGCATTACATTATTGTTTTTCAGTTATGTCCATCTCTTCGTGTCCCAATATGGGGTTTTTCTGACACAAATGCTGGAATAGTTTGATATTTCCTCCAGTGGATTAATACAAATGGAAGTTAAGTGACTTACCCAGGGTCATACATCTAGTGCATGTCTAAGGCCAAATTTGAGCTCAGGTCTTCTTATCTCCAAGTCTTGATCCACTGAAACACTTAGCTACCACCCAAGACCATACATTCATACATACATATATATATATATATATATACACACACACACACACACACACACACATATGTGTATTATACATATAAATGTATAAATATATATTTACCTTCACAAAGATCCTGGGAGATAGGAGCTATTATTAACCTCCTTTTACAGATGAGAAAACTGAGGCAAACAGAGATTAAATAACTTGCCCTCAAATCACACAGCTACTAAGGTCAAATTTGAATTCAGCCTCCTTGAACCAAGCCCAGAACTATCTTCTGTGCCACCTAAGTGCCTAGGTATAATTATGTACCTCAAATACTTAAGCTCCACCCCTAATTTGGTATTGATTAATAGTCCAAACCATCCGGTGACACCATCATCAGTTGCACATGCATTTCTAAAGCACAAAATATTCAGAAGAAAACTTTAAAGTGCATTACAATACATAGATGTGAACTTCTTGATCTAATCATGGAGAGTAAACTAAGTATAACGTTATATAATCTGGATTTGAAAAGGAGTTAGTCTAATCTGTCCTCCTACTCCTAGGAAAGATTATACTTATTCAGAGGAATGATTATCAATCAGCATTCTTCTTTCTAAATTGTGAGGCAAATAGACAGTCTTCTGATAGTAAAGCTGAAAGCACATTCTTCTCTTTATCAGAAAGAAAAACTTCTTTTTCTCTAGAGATATCAAACCCCTTTGACCTTAGCAACAAAGTCATTTTTTTTTCCAGGACAGTTTTTGCAAGGCAAATGGGGTTAAGTGGCTTGCCCAAGGCCACACAGCTAGGTAATTATTAAGTGTCTGAGAACAAATACGAACCCAGGTATTCCTGACTCCAGGGCTGGTGCTCTATCCACTGGGCCACCTAGCTGCCCCAGTCCTCCCTTTTTTGTAAGACATTTCTAAACCCGGTAAATTTGGTTTAAGAGTATTTCTCGCCTATCATGTGATAGCATTATTTGTTCATGTCTACTATTGTACCTCTGAAATCAGAAGCTGGGAAAAGCAGTACAATAGACATGGAAAAAAAATTTAAGTCTTTCCTGGAAATTTTCCTCTTCTTTTCTGCTTGGTTCTGGTTGAATCATTCTGGTTGAATGATGACTGAAGTTGCCCAAACTTTTTTCTCTTTACATTGAGCTCTGATTGTTATAAATAAAGAATTTATGAAGTACAGCATGCCCATGGCTTTCTGCAATAAGACATCTGTCAAATATTGGGCCATAAAAGTGTCAAGCATCTGTACAATGTAATGCACCTTATGGTATGGTCTCTTTACAGCAGAAATGCCACTGCATTTTCTTCAGAAAGGTCTGCAGTATGGCATTTCCATCAATTAGGAAATATTAACCCACAGAAACAAATTCTACAGTGAAAAGAACAATTCCAGAACAGGGATAAGCAAGTGGAGAAGAATATCCTAAAGACAGAAAATAGCATTTTATTTTTATTCTTTAAAAAAAAACGGTCTAGGGGTGGCTAGGTGGCCCAGTAGATAGAGCACCAGCCTAGGAGTCAGGAGTACCTGGGTTCAAATCCGGTCTCAGACACTTAATAATTACCTAGCTGTGTGGCCTTGGGCAAGCCACTTAACCCCATTTGCCTTGCAAAAAAAAACTAAAAAAAAACTGTCTAAGTCTTTTCTTTGTTATTGAGCAAGGACCAAAGTTAGACTATGAACCCATTCTAACTGATAGTGAATTAATACAAAAAATGTGGAATTTGACCAAAAAAAGTTGCTAAGTTCACCAGAGTTTTTGAGTCAACTATAAATGGAGGTTGACTACTAGATGGATACCTCAAAACGTAAAAATAAAATTAAAAAGAGCAACTCTAATATCCTTTTAGTATCTGGAATTGAAATTGGGGATGTAGACCTGTGAGACTTTCTTTCTCCAAGTCCCTTAGTATCTATGGTTTCATTTTGTATTCTGTTAAATTATTCCCAAGAGATCAAAGAGGCTGAAAAGGATTTTATACATTCATAGATAATGGATTAATAACCCACACATTGAGGAGGGCATCTACAATGTCCTTACATGTCTCTTATCTTTTTGAGATGGTGTTGTGGTGGAAACTATCAAAGAAAAAATACCTAACCAGATGGCACACTAGCCTGAACTAGAATGACATCTCTTATACTCATATTAAGTTGTAATAATCATGATCTTTTTTTATAATCAAAGTTTTTCACTTTCCAGAAGACTAATATTATTTAGTGACTTTTAAATGCTGATTACTAGTGCATATCAATGCTAAGAACTTTTGTGCATTGTCATTCATACCAAAATAATATCAAAAGAGTTCTTTCTGACTCATTTTTCAAGAAATAATCCATATATTCCTCCTAGGCATTACCTCCTTTTCTCCATATCCCATGAACACTATTGCTAGTTTCTCTGACTGATTTAAATTATGTTGTTGTAACCAGAGGCTGGTACTGCTGAGCAAGGTAAGCAAATCTGCCAGTGAGCTCTGAGGGGCAGAAATGTTCTCTTCCCATTAAATATGACTCTTTTTTTTGGCTTTCTCCTCCATCAGAGGGAAATGGTCTTTCTTTTGAACTCAGTCCCTCGGGTTAAAAAATTAAAGTTATCTTTTCCACCCATTCCTCCATGCTAGGTCACAGACTATCATTTTCATTGGTTCATGATTTATATTTATGAGTAGCTAAACCCCAAATTTCTGTTCTAGGTTTGTGATCTTATAATATTGTCCCCCTTTGTTCTATTATCTTTAAAACTTTAAATAATATTCAGTTGACCAAACTTTTTTTTCTTCCTAAATTAAAAAAAAAATGCCTTTTCTCTTAACCAAGCTTTGTGTAATGTGGATATAGATATGGAAAGCTCAGCATGCCTGCTTCTCATTGGGATTTCATAATATGTAAATAAGAATTAAATTGAATATCACAAAGATAGAATAAAAGTCGAAATGACCAGTTGCCCAGACTAAGAAAAAGCTGTTTTGCTAGGAAGTAGGAGAGGATTGCTGTCAATGGAAGTTTCTTAAGGGAAGGAATTGTCTTTTGCCTCTTTTGGTATCCCCATAAAGACTGGCACATAGTAGAAGCTTAATAAATGTTAAATGATTGCTTGATGTCCATGTTGTCATAGCACAGTATTAGTCTAGACTTTCTGCTAAGATTTCAGCTTGCCTCTAATTCCAAGTCTCCACTATTTGGTTCCTTCTTCAGTCTAACTCAGCTCCCTAGTTCTCTTACTGCCTGGAAATAAAATTGACCTTCCCCAAATCCCACTTGACCCCTGACCCAGAGAAAGATTCCACTTTGATTTATGGTAATGATAGGCAGCATAATCTAATGAATGGATGCTACCCTGTCTCGGAGTAAGGTTGGACCAAGTTCACATTTTGCCTCTGATAGGATCACCATGCTAGGTGACCCTAGGCGAGTCACTCAGCTTCCCTAAACCTCAGACAAACTGTTAACACTATTAATTATAGACTAATTACACATTAGTTTAGAGAATTTCCTGACTGTTGAAGTTCCTATGCCAGTGAAATCATAATTGTAACCAAAACTGATTTATGAGAAAATTGCCATACAACTAAAGAATCTAATATATTGATAAGCAAAATATTATAGATTATAGAAAATATAATCTATTACTAAAAGAGATTAAGGGATGCATCTAGGCTTTCCACATTTATTTGTATTATGTCGACTCTATTTAACATTTTTAAAAAATAGTGGGTTTTTTTCAAAGTGAGAGCTGGTCAAGAACTCTGATAACATTTTGATTTATTGCCAACATATCTTTTAAAATAAGCAAAAAAGTTACCATTTCTTTAAATATAGTTCTGGAAAAACTATAAAGAAGATGTGATATATCTCATAATATACCTCATATTTTCATGTACCTTTTAATAATTTCACTCAACATACAGTTTAATAATTATATCCAAAGTTATAAAATCAGTGCTTCTCAAATTATATACTGGTGAAATATTATTA
The DNA here is from genome assembly GCF_037893015.1 of Macrotis lagotis. NCBI lineage: Eukaryota > Metazoa > Chordata > Mammalia > Peramelemorphia > Peramelidae > Macrotis > Macrotis lagotis. Next base: position 158,128,783 of record NC_133664.1, on the reverse strand, counting down.
AATGAAAATAATATGAGAAGCAGAGATTTAAGTTATTCCTTGATTGAAAGAGTTATTGATCATATCAAAAGCATTTTGTTAATAGTATTGGGTTACAGAACGCAATGTATTAATGCCATAGCACTCAGGATAAAAGCTACTTTTGAATTCTCAAAAGCTTCTAAATCCTACTGTGGTCATGTAAATATGAAACATCAATTTTACAAATGCTCAAAACTTTCGAGCAATGATCAGGTCACCTCCACGGAAACTCATTTTTTGTTTCTTAGGAAATGAATAGAAGGAATGGAAGGAAAATGAAGGAATGAAAATTTTTTCAACCTGTAGTGCTAAGTAGTCAGGCTTAAAATATGAGGCTTTTAAAGTAACAATTTTACAAGCTAACTAGTTGAAAATGGCAGAGAAGAGATGGATTATCTGACACTGATTATCATTCTGCCCTTGATAAGTGGGAATTACATGATCAGAGCAGATATTCCTCGGTGGGAGAAGGACATTCTACACATATATAGACATTGTTATTCTTTATGATCACCATCAGGAGACTCGTATTTCATTTTTATTTTTGAACAGAGTTGAACTGTTCAGACTTATGCCTTGTGAGCCTTCTTTGAAGGAATAATGTAGTTCCTATTTATACAGACTAGCTTTAGGCTACTTTTAAGAAACCAAAAAGCTAAGGTGGAAGCACTTTTTTCTGTAATGTGTTCTATAATGTTTTGCTCTTTGACACAATAATTTTTTTTATAATTATGTCAGTTTATTCAGTGATCCCTTAACACTGTCAAAATAGTGAGCTTGGGGGAATGAAGCTCTTAATTTATAGGGATCTCTATATTCCATTTGATTTTCCATCTGCCACTCCTGCTAGTACCACTTCTGTTGGGATTATGTCAATTTTTCCTCAGCGACCCATTAAAAAAAGTTTACAAAAAAATTCACTAAATTTGGCCCCCAGGCTATGACTATTGAAAAATTTTAAAAAGTAATGGTTTTTCTCTAGGGTCATTTGACAAGTTTTTTTATCTTCAAAGTGGTCCTATGCTTTTGATAATTTTATCACAAGTATAGTCCTTTGAAATTCTTTCATTGACTGCTATCTTAAAACTTTTATTGTACATAAAAAATCATGTACTCTAAGAGGCAAACATTTCTATAAAAATCATAATAACAGATCTGATATACCTAATAATAAATTCCAAATCTTAATTCTGAAAGGAGTGGTAGACAACAAAGCCAATCAAAGTTGAATATTAGAACTACTGACCAAAAGGATATTCATCCATCTGGTAAATTAGATGTTTCCTGAAATACATTAATTTTTATCTTAAATTTCTCATTTTCAATTTTTGGTATTTTTATCTGTTTTAGTTCATTGACAGGAAAAGAGATCACATAATTTATTCCATAACTAGCAAATTCTGACATTTACCTTGATTCATGTGCCTCAGGTTGATTTCAACCCAAATAATTTATATTCTGAATAATTTCTAGGTCAAGGGTATATGTATGTAAATTAATAAACTATGCCCTTCCTTCTTGTCAATATTACTACTTCTTACCATTTTTAAACACACATAAATAAATAAATAAATAGATAGATAAATAAAAACAAGATCCAATCTAGTCACCTGCACACTTTTCCTCTGTACCATCAGGAATAGAAAAAGAAAGATTTGAAAATAATAGAGGGATTGTAATATAGTAGGAGAAAGGCACAGTTATCAATAGTAATAGAAAAAGCAATAATACAGTCAACTCAATAAGGAAGCAAACTTCAATTTTAGATCTATTGAGCACAAAATGGATGTGAGTACTAAGATATAATGGTCAGAGATGAGAGATGTGTGTTAGAGATTTTCTCTGCAGTGCATCCAGGTACATTTTTCACTAAGGAGAAATTCCCTTAGTAGTTTAGTTTCCTTTGGCAAGACACCTGAATTCTTTGGCCCCATCTTTAAAATGATAGTTACATTAGATTGACTCTGAAGTTTCTTTCAACTCTGAAATTCTCTTATTTCTCTTTCTACAATTAAGGAAATGTTTTCAAAGTCAAGGTGAAAATTGAAAAGAACAATTTAAACATTTTCAGTTGTATTGTTTGATTCTCCATATAATCAACAAATAATTGCATCCCTTAGTAGAGACTCTTCACAGTGGTAGCAGAGGTGAATATGCCTAAGTTAACTGCTACTCTTTACACAACCAATATATATGCATGCTGATTATCACATACTCCTTATTTTTAATAAAAATGTTCAACACAATCTATTTCTTTCAAAATAGATACAGTTTTAAAAGCATGTTATTTTTCCTCTGTCCACAGATATTTGTTCTGGGAAAGTAGTATTGTACAATGGAAAGTACAATGGCTTTAGGGTCAGAGGACCTGTTCTTCCCATTTCTGATGATTACTCTTATTGTGAACTTCGACAAATCTCTTAATCTAAGTTCTCTCAGCTATAAAATGTGGGTACTAGACCAGACAGTCTCTAAAGTCCCTTCTAGCTCTGATCTTATAATATGATATACTTCCACTTTGAAAGTCCTACATGAATTGTATATTATTACACATGGTATTGCTTGTGCAATTAAATTTATACAAGCTTCCTCTGGTTATATAAAAAAGACAGTCTGTTATACTGGAAAAATTGCTAAATCTAATTCCAATTCTGACACTAGCCATGAAGCCATAGGCAGGTCACTTACCTCTTAGTCTCATTTTATAGAAAAATAATAGTAATAATAATGATAATGATAATTGATTGGTACTTATCTTTTGTTCTCAAATATTATCAAAATGATATCACTTTGCTGGGGTCAAGGTATAATGTGCCCAACTGACTGATCAGATCAATGCAAGTTCAGAAAACCTGACCATATACTGTACACAAATAGTTCATTTGAACATTTGGAGAAGAAATACCTCTAATATTGTGTCTCATATTTCTTTTGAGTGACTGCAATTCTGCTTTGCTCATAGAGCACAGTCCCTTTTTTGATGCAAGCATGATCTTATTTCATTGTGCCCCATGTCTCACAATCAATTCCAAAGTTCTTCAGAGAGACCTAAAGAGCATCCTTATATGACTTTCTCTGACTTCCATTTGATATTTGCCTTGTGTGAGTTCTTCATAAAACTCTTTTTAGGCAAACACACATTTGGCACTTGAATAGCATGGCCAGACCATCAGAGTTGCAGTTTCTGAAGCAGAGTTTTAATACTTGACAGTTCAGCTCAAGAAAAGACCTCAGTGTTCATTCAGTACCTCATTATCTGGTCAGGGGAGTTTCAGAATTTGCCTTCAGTAAATGATATAATAATAATAATAATAATAATAATTTTATAAGATTACTATACTGAAAATGCTTCATATAAGGCCTATATAAGTGGGAGTTAACATTACATAACTAAATCATGTCCGTAAAGATAACTTAATATATATACATTTTATTGCTACATATCTCCCAATATACAAATACAGGATATTTCAAAAGTGATCTAAGACTTTGAGTATATCCTTTATTCATAACTATCAGTACATTTGAACCAGTTTAGACAAAACAACCCAGATTATTAAATTGATTTCCTGAATTTTTATTTAGATATTTCATAACAATATATAAACAGTCACAAATAATATTAAAAAGGAAGAATAATTACCTCTTCCTCTTTTGGGTTCTCTGTTGCAAATATTTAGCTTTACTTTTCATTAAAACTAAAATGTACCTAACACAGAATTGCTTAACTCCCTTTGTACCTCAGTTTCCTTATTAGCACTGTGTGGATCATTTTATTTCAGAGTTTTATGAGAGTAAAATCAGATATTGTTTGTGAAATGCTTTGCAAACATTAAAGTACTTGATCAATGTTAGCAATTATTAGATATATTGTATCATCAAAAAAGAGCGAGCAACTAGGTGGCAAAGTGGATAGAGTGCTGGACCTGAAGTAAGAAAGACTCCTATTCTTGAATTCAAATCTGAACTCAGACACTTACTAGCTTGTAACCCTGGGTAAGTCACTTAACCCTGTCTGCCTTAGCTCCTCATGACAAACCATTCTAGTATCTTCCAAGAAAATCTCCAGTGGGGTCATGAAAAGTTGGACATGACTGAAAAAACCATTGAACAACAATAACAACAAATCATCAAAAGGAACAGTAAAGTTCCTGAAAGAATAAGCTTAGAGCGAAGATAGTACATTGACTTTTTATTCTCCTGTGCCAATGCAGATGTCAAGTGTTCAGTTGGAAATGTGGCATTTTGGTGTTCAAGGGAGACATTTTAGCTCAACATGTACATTTAGTTGCTATCCACATGGAAATGATAACTGAAATCTTGAAAGCAGGTTAATTCACAAAGAAGGAGAATAGAACTCAGGAATCAATGAGAAGACATCTTGGATTTAAGCATAACCCTCCAATTCTGTTCTCACCAGGGAAGAATATCAATACCTTCGTCTTAGATAGTATGCCTCTCCAATAATGTAGCTTAAGTTTTCATTAGCCTTCTCATATCTTAATACAGCAACACAATACTGATTCTTATTGAATCCACAATCTATAGAAATTCCTAGATTATTTTTTCAGACAAATTTTCTCAGCCATGACTACAATCTAGTAGATTGCATAAGTGTTTTTAATGTGATATCTGTGAGATTGTTTCCTTTAAAATATTTTGAAAACTTTATTTTGATATAATTTTCCCCTTTGTAATCATTTGTATTTAATTTTATGTAATAAAAAATTATTCTGAGAAGGCAAGTTGACACACACACACAAAAGGTTGAGAAGTACATAGCTTCATTGTACCAAAAGTATGTTTTTACATTTAGTGGTATTAAATTCTCTCTTTTGAGATTTGGTCCACTGTTTAAAATTTAAAAAAAAAAGAAATTGACTTGTATAGTACCTTATGTAAAGCATATATACCTATAATTTTTTGTCTAATTGTTTTAATTTAAGTTTAATATATATATAATTGTTGGACAAGGTGGTTTTTGTTTTTCACCTCAGTCTAGCATAGAAATGTAAATGATGTGGTGGGGATGACAAGTTTTGGAGGCATATTTGAATATAGCTACAGTTTGCATAAAAGAAATAAACTCAATATTTTCCAATTTTCCTATATCCTTGAGGGGTCGGGTAGCTGAGGGGATGAAAACTTATCAGTAAACAACAAAAGTTGTTTTAGTTTTTACCCGCAACACAAAGAAAGGAAAGTTAAATTTTTAAATGTCAAAGAAATGAATTACAACTTTAATTCCCCATTTTCCTATTCAGAACAAGTGCCACCAAGGACCGGTTTTCGAATGGATTCCTCTGGCAAGTATTCTTCAGCATTCACTGTCCTGTGGACAAAAAGTCTCCCATTTTTGTGTTCAAGTCACCATGTTTTCTTTCATTATCTCTCTAAATAATATCTGCTTATCAAAATCCAATTGCCATATCTCTTTAATTCAACTTCATAGGACATTTAACAATATAAGATTACATACTAAAGACTAACCTAATGAATGCACCTAATAATGTGACAGTAAAGGGAAAGCATGAAACAGACATGTTTGGGTTCTTTTTGTAAAAACAAAAAAAAATCTACCTTTTTAGTCAAAGATGAGTTTTTATAATTAATCTGAAGAGCTTAATCTCTTCAGAGATTAAATGCTGTGAAACTAGGTTTGGAATAACTTCTCTTAGGAGATTTGTAGCAAAGGTCTGCCTAAAGTGCAAAAGGGAGTTCTTTGTTAGATACAACTGTATTACTTCAGGTCCATGATTGCTTCCAAATGCTTAAATGGATCTGTGATCTGATCTCATTAGTTATGAGTACTCTGGTCACAACTCATCCATGTCTGCCCTCCTATTTCTTCTCTATTTCCTATCTTAAATTACAACAAGGGGGCCATCAAATATTTAGGGGGCCTCCTTCAAATCCTTCTGACATCCAAAGGATATCAATGAACATTAAGTAATTTGAGATGAGCTACAATAAGAAAAAACAATAATTAGGATTTTAAAAAAAGAAATACAGATAGTTTTATAGCTTTCAATTTGAGAATGCCTTTAAATTTAGCCAATTCATTTGCTTAAAAAGAATACCTAAACTAGTTTGAATCATCAAACAAAAAAAGGCATGAGAGGAGATGGTGAGCCAATTGAAAATCCTTAGCCACAATATACTGGGGAAGTGGATATAAGGAATGAGGATCTCATTCTAAATGTAGTATTCTTAAAACTAGGCACATTATTTAGACTATTAATTTGAGAACAAGGAAGAGAATCCTAAGAAAATCTTTCTTCATAATAAGAGTAGTTTCTTGTATATGTATTTCCAGCACATACACATACAGAATATGTCCATGATGACAGCTCATTATCCATCTCTATTTGTTCTAACACACCATGAGGATTATATGTGTAAGGAATCATTTCATTCTATATTTACATGTACTTTTTTCACACTTTGTTCTCAAATAGCAAGCCTATTTATGTACTTTGATGTCTGTGTAGAAGGGAATATAGAGGGCTTAATTCTCAGGCTATTTTTTTTCAATAAAAAACAATTAGCTGCTATGATCCAATTCGATAAATGATCTGTAACTGAAACTAATGACAATTTCACAATTACAGATGCAAACCTGAAGTTAGGTATCAGTCCTTGGCTACTTAATTTATTTGACTTTTCTTTCTATGTGACCAATAACATAGACCACCTAAGGGTACATATCCCTAATGATGACCACAATCCTTAAAAACTTGTCATTTTTTTCTAAAAATCTAATTGTAATGAATTGTAAGGTATCTCCCATCTCTCTAACAGTTTAACTGCAATGAAATATTTAGGGACAAAAAAATAAAGGTTTAAGGTGAGTAAAGTTTATCTACTGTATGATTCTATCTGATATATATGCAATTTATGCAGTAAATTGAGAAGTTTAAATATAAAGTATGAATCTTTGTTTGTGGGACCAAGGAGGCTGATTCTTGTCTTACAAATAGCCTCTGAATATCCTTGCTTAGCAAACTGTGCTCATATTGCAAGATATAAGCATAAAGCTGTTTTCTTCCAAGGTGGCATTTCAGATACATAAAATATCTAACTGGCAGGATGGGATTTATAGTAAAGGAAAATAACTTTTTAATTCAAGGCTCAAATACTTAGTTTCATCCATAAGTGAGTAGTACAGATCAGAGTTAAAGTCATTTTTTTTTTGTTAAAGCCATGTTTAAAAGTCATTGAGTTTAACTCTTTAGGACTTGGTCTGTCTCACTGAGATGCTCCCTCTATAAGTAAAGAACCAAAACTAATGCTTATTTTTAGCAGAAAAAATTGAATAAATTCACTCTTCTGTGCCAAACTGTGATAATAGAGCTTGGTACTTATGTTTAATTAAAACATGGAAGGGGATTCAAGTACCGAAATTTAATTGAAATGTTTACTGCAGCATCCCATGTGCCAAATTAATCCACAAAAATACCATTCTTTGCATTTCTGAGTCTTGAATCCATTCATAAAATTAATCAGTTTTGTTCAGTCACCCAACCTCTTCTTTAATACTGTGCACAAAGCCATGTCTTTTCAAAACAGTGTTGGAGATCCACTTAGCATGTGAAATGTCTCTAGGGATTTCCATGAAAATCAAAATCATCTCCAGAAATTATTTTTTTCATTATTATAAGACAAGTCAAGAGAACACCAGGATGCTTTGCATCTCTATCTCCTAAAAGGTATTCTTTGTACATTAGCATGAGCACCCCACTCAAGTATGAGTAAAACACTCTCCCCAGGAGAGTTTTGTTAATCTGCCTCAGTAATAAACTTGGACATGTAGTTTCTCTTTTGAGAAGTGAAATCATCATCACAGATGTGACATAGCAAAATAATAGCCATACCCATTTCCCAACACTGGAAACCTGGGAAGACAGACCACAGGAACACTAGAGGCAATCTGCTCCCAGAATGTATATGGGAGAAGAGAATAATTGCCCTGTTCAAAACTATATTCTTCTAGAGCTAACTAAAATTAAACTGACTAGAATAAAGGATTACTCCTCTTCTTTGTTGGCATATTTCTTTCCCAAAAGAAGAGCTGAGTCATTTATCAATCCCTTATCCTCTGGGAACCTTAGCAGTTTCCTGAGTTGAGACCTCCCCTCCTTAACTCCCTATCTCTCCTCACAATTCAGAAATAACTCTTAAGAATTTAAGTCTTAGGATTTCTTGGGTCTGTCACTAGGAATGGTGTGATCAGGAATGTCACAATTTTGCACTGCCTTCACACAAAGTCTGTGGAAAGTTCTGCTGGAAAACTAAAACATATAAGAAAGTAAAATCCTCTCAAATCAGTTTATCCACAAGCATTTATTATGTGCTTTCTGTGCTCCAGAGGAGCTGTATCTCTCTGGAGCTCATAATATTGATGGCCACTCAGAATGCTTTTTAAAACATAAATGTCATTTCTTACAATATTCTATCCATGAGGTAATTACAGTAAAGTTATTCTAGGAAGTTTCCTCACTGGATGGTCTCAACTTTACTTCTCTGTTGATGATGATGATATTTGAAAAGGAAATGTGGTCCAATACACAGCAAAGTTAATGGCCTTTTGGTCAAAGTTCAATTATGGCTAAATTTACCTTTTTGGTTTTTTCCTGTTATCATTTTTCATGTCTTAACTTCCACCATCAGGTCACCAAAAGCAACAGAACTATTTTCCTGGCAAATGTGTTAGAGTTGGTTCATGAACTGTTCGCTTATTTCCTTGTTAGCGTTGTGGTCTCCAAAAAATAAAATTAAAAAAAAAAACTCAGACTTAAAGTGTTGAACAGGGTCTCAAACATGTAGACCTTAGGCCACAGGTAGCCTACAACACTCCCACCTGGGACCAAAACCAAATTAAAATGTAATTGGAAGATATTTGATAAAATAAATTAAAATACAATGCAATAGAGTCAATGCTAATTTGTAATTTTTCTAGGTCATCGTGTGGTCCACAGGGTCATTTCTCTTTGAGTTTGTTTGCCACCAGTGATGTAGAGGATAGAATCTAGTGCTCTTCTGGGCCTCACCACCAATTTTTTAAGTGACTTCAGAAAAGGAGCTCACCCTATTTCTCAGTTCCATTCACCTGCAAATTGTCACAACATTCATGCTGAAGGCCTTTTTAAAGGTTAATTATTGGTTCTCTTGTAGATAGGAGATAGCATATTACTTACCATAAAAATCATACTATATGTTCACCTTATCATAGCATGCCACATGTATCATTGGAGTATATGTGTAGTAACTGTGTCATCCATATTCTACTTCTAGGTATTACCATGAATCTACCATTCCCCCAATGAATCTAGTATATGGATGTTCCTTTCAGAGGGAAATGTTTTGACTTCTTTGGAAGACACATTCTGTGCTGGAACTTGTACTAGACACTAGAGTAGAGAATCTAAGTTTAAGCTCTATCCCCGATACCTGCTACTTATGACAAATCCCTTAAGATCTCTGTGCCCCTATTGCCTCATCTATTAAACAGGAATAGTAATGTTCTGCTTCAACTACCTACCTACCTCACAGGGTTGTTGTGAAGGGGAAGTACTTTGTAACTATTAAAGTGATAAATAAATATAATCTATTCTGCAGATGCATTGGTGAGAATGTACAATGTAGACCTGGGGAGAATATGGGAAGCATCCTATAAATTCAGGAAAGAGTAAGGCCACATATAAATAATTCCTGAGCCTTACTTCTGCAACCTCATACATCATAGAACCTGAAGAAGATTAACCTAATCATTAGCCACTAAGTCTCCCTTATCTATCCTTTTTCTATTCAATTCAAAGAACTTAACCATCTGGTTTCAGGATGAAAGGAGACAGAAAAGTAACAAAGAGGAGTTAGGGAGGGTGGTTCCCCTTAAACTCCATTAACATCTCAGGTCTCAGAAATCTCTCTCATAAGCAGGGGATACCCTAACAACTTTTATTTTGTCAGTTCTTATCACTCCATTAAAATCCTTTAAGATCCAGGAATTTATGATGCATAGCCAGAGTTCCTAATTGCTTGTTTAAATTTGTAACAATGGAGAAGCCTGCCATTCACACCAAAATTCTTAGACTTTGTTTTTTTCCCCAATGAGAAAGTACAGGAAAATAAGTAACTGTAAATAATATTCATTTAAAAAAGTAAATAATTTCTTAAATACATTTTTCTGGATATAAGGAAGAGACAGGCAGTGAAAAAGAACCAAAAATACCATTCAAGCAAATTTACCAGTAAAATTTTATTTTAGGCACACATCTGTTGTTTCAGCTGCCAGAGAACAGGGGGGAAATGGCATACTATCAATTTATTTTATGAAAATGATAATGGAGTTAAAAATGCATTTCCTAGTATCTTCCATATTTTAAAGAGTTTTGGGGGATGAGAGTTCATTTAGCCCCAAGCATATTTTATAAAAGATTGTCAGGAAGGAAAAACTCCACATGAACCCCATAGAGAACAAATTTAAATTCAACTATTTCTCATTTTCAAAAGTTTCAAAAGAGGGATTTTCATCAGTTATATTGTTTCTCCTCAGAGATTCAAATACATTCATGTCACATCTTGATAGCTGTCATTAGAACTCCCCATTATCCCATTTCTCATTATATGATGCCATACTACCTCTCCTCAAGTTGTGGGACTGGTGATAATAATTTGAGTATTCCAGGAGCAGTGTCCTGCATGAGTCAGTGCCCTTTGCTGGACACTGCTATTCCGGGGACTAACCTCATTTTGGAATGTCTAATTTTTGTCACTAGCATACTTTTTCTTCCTCTGTGCACTCCACCAACTCTGACAGCACTACCATTAATCATATCCACGGAATTAATCATTGAGATGTTCAGTTCCTCTAGGGGCCAGGGAGAAGGCAGGATTCATTACTCAATGGTATCTTCTTTATACTAGGTCCAGATTATAAAGAGTTGGATGTTCACCTTCGGAGGATGGAGTCTGGATTTGGTTTCAGAATCCTTGGGGGAGATGAACCTGGACAACCTGTAAGTTCATTCCACCTGGCTTTTCACATTATGCCTCTGTTGTCTATGTAAATATCAGAAAATATCATGCCTTTTAATGATCTGAAAGGAAATAGTCTTTTAGAACTCCAAGAAAAAGAAAAAAATCTTATGGTCAATTGGAAAAGACAGATCTTTCAAAATGACGGCATGTCCATCTCCTGTAAATCATTATAGATAATTTGTATTCACTTAGAAAAAGTACACAACTATACACTCCTCTTTCTTTAAAAGTATATTGGATTTTTTTGTTTCTTTTATGTTGCATTAAAGTACCAAATTTTCTGAAGAGTAGCCTATGATTAGACCTACAATAATATGGAGTATATGTGTTAGAAGGCTATCAATTAAAGGTAATCTATAAATATTTGTAATTTGAAAACAAATGCCTCGATCAATTTTTTTTTAAGAAATAAAATTGCATGTGACATTTTGACTGAGAAACTGTGTCAAGAAATAGATTGATTAAAATCAAGCACAATATCATTCAATTCCCCACATGATTTTTTAAGGTAAATTGTAGGAATAAGGATGGAGGATGAAGGAACTTTCATTTGGCATGGAGTTGGGCTTGTGAGGAACATGGAGGAAGCACTTACTTGGCAATTAATCATGCCATTGTGCAGGTCTGAGTGTCTCTCAGCACTCTGAGAGTATAAGAAACTATTTAAAAGGGGAATGAGATTGATTAATGCATTAGAAAACAAGTTTAAGATATCCAGTGTTTCTAAAGATACATAAACTATGTCAGAGAAGTTAAATTCAAGAATGCATATTAAAATATTGACTACAAAATAACTTCAAAAATGAGATTTGCTGTCTAAGCCAAATCTTTATGAACATTATTTCCAATAACTACCTGTTCAGCAGTAGAATGGGTTGATCTGTAAGCACTGAGCTTTCATTTCACCGATGGCATTTAAGTAAAGGCTGTGAGATTCCAAGGATTCCAGAGAAAAGTCTTCCATACTATATTGAAAATTATGCTTTATACAATTAAATTTGAATTAACAAACTGCTTTACTATATACAGAGCATCATGCTAAGCAGTAAGAGAGCTTTTTTTTAAATTAAACAAGACGTGGTCAAGTATCTCACTTGTCCTCATATGCGCTGCCTGAAAAAAAGTCATAACTAACCATTTTGCCTGGCACATGCTTCATCAAACATGAATAGATCAAGGCAAGGTAGGACACAATTATTGAGCAATTATTTTAGGCCAGTCAGCTAGTATTTATTAAGTACCAACTGTATATTAAATTTGGGGAATATAAAGAAATGCAAATAATGACCCCTGTTCTTAAGGAACTTTCACTTTAAAAGAACAACATAAGAACCACTATGTACAAATTATATATGTTCAAGATAAATTGTGGATAATCAATAAAGGGTAGACATTAAGATAGGAATACTAGGAAAATTTTTTGAAGAAAGTACAACTTTAGCTAAGAGTTAAAGTAAACCAATTACTGTGTGTACAAAACAGGAATTCACAATCTAATGGGGGCAAAAGGAATAAAAAGACTTGGGTTAGGGTTACAGATAACTGGTATAGGGCTATCATGGTATTAAAGTTCAGAAAGTCAGAATCACAATTGTGAAGGAAATGAAGGCTGACCAACTTAGAATCTTTCTCCAAATGGAAGAAACCTCAGAAGGCATTCACCAATGGCAGAAGAGGACCAGCATAGCAAAGGCTTATTCCAAGATTAGAAGGACAATAGTTAATGAATGTTCCCAACTAACTCCAACTGAGACATGGCTTTATAGTCCCTTCCCAAAAGGAGACTTCAAGAGTAATTTATCAATGGGAAAAGGGGCATGAGAGATATCTTTTCATCAGCATTTTAGAACAAATTTAGGGAAGCATAGGCCCAGGGTACTTTGAGGCCTGTTCTGCAGAATGGGGAAGTTGGTCTGATACAAGAAGAAACTGTCCTGGGCTGTAGCTGCTGGAGGAAGAGGGAAGAGAACTCCTTGTTGTCTGGTGGCTTCTTATTTTAATTTTTCTTTCTAATTAGCCACTAAGCTCATTTGTTTCTATAAAAGAATATCAATACAATAGGTGCCTCAAAGGTTGCATAGCCAGAAGAAAAGTTTTCACAGAAGAAAAGTGTTCTCAGCCCAAGTTTCTATTTTTACTTCCAAGAACAAGAGCAGATCTATTGTAGGTTATAACTGAACTATATTCAGTTCATATTCAGCAAGACCCTTAAAATTCACCTCAGCACTGAAAAATATAAAATTTTTGTTAAGTAAAGGATGTTATGAAAAAGATAGACTGAATCTCAAAAATGGGGGAGTGAGAAAGACAAAGGGCATCAACTTCACTTTGGTCCCACTCCTCTCCCTTCCCCCCAAACCCCAGTATTTTAAAACAGAATTTTAAAAGCATTAATTAATATTTGCTGTCTGGGGTCACTGCAGTAGATAATTGGGGAAATAAAAAATTTAAATAAGTCCATTCTGTAATCTTTATTGTCTTCAAAAGCAATATGACACAAAAGGGAAAGGAAGGTGAAATAGCATTTATATAGTGACTATCATACACCAGGCACTGCTGAATGACTTCTCAAATATGATCTCATTTGATCAGACACATACAAATAAATGCAAAAAGAAGTACTGTAGTATAAAGTAGGGGACAATAAAGTACAATGGAAAGCTTGTTGGTTCTGAAGTCAGAGGAATTTAATGTAGATTCTCCTGACACTAACTTTATGACCTTGGGACAGTCACTTAATTTACCAATTCTTCAGTTTCCTTTGGTAATTTACCAATTCTTCAGTTTCCTTTGGTGTAAAATGAAGGGGTTGAACAAGATAGTTACTCAGATCCTTTTCCCCTCTAAATTTATGAGTTTATATAGATACAAAAATAAAGAATGATACTAGGGGAAGAGATACCAAAGGCTGTGAGATCAAACGCAAAAATTCATTATTCATTCAAAAAGAGTTTCATAAAGAAGGGAGAATTTAGTATTTAAATGAATAGATATTCAACAAATGTGGGGAGATAGAGAAGGGCATTCTAGGATAGATGACAAAGACTAAAAAACACAGAGCCTATTTGGAGAGTACACATAGGATTGAGTTGGCTAGGGTTTATATGGAGGGAATAGTATTAAGTCAATCTTCTTCCTCATCAATCAATTCAACCACAAGCCTTATTTTTTGCTGTGTAGCAGATATTATAATGAGCAATCAATACAAATATGAATTCAAGGACAAACATAAAACAACCCCTCAAGAAGCTTCTGTTCTATCACCACCATCTCCACCACCACTACTACCACCATTAAGGACAATCGAACTTGTCAAAGATGAGGAAGAGAGTCAGCACCAGCTGCAGTTACCCTTTTCTTTATTTTGTTCTGCCATCCCTTATGTTTCATAGTCGCAGGAAGAAATCCAGTACTCCCTATAAGCATACTTTTTGAGGAGATGGAGTGATTAAACAAATTAGAGGAGCAAAGAAGAAATTACTATGAAATTACTATGAGAATAGTGAAATTTTCATAACAAAGGATAGAGTGATTAAAGAAAAAAGACAATTTGATTACCTAAAATTTATAAAAAAGTCAAAAACAATACAGATAAAATTAGAAGAGAAACAGATAGCTGGTAAAAATATTTATATTGTATCTCTGATAAAGGTCTCATTTCTAAGATAAATAAGGACCTGGTTCATTCTTATAACAATATCTTATAGTCTATGAAAAGGGCAAATTGAGTAGAAATAGAGGACAGAAACCACAAGCTCTGAGATTTAGCACTAATTGAGAGCATAATGTGCTCTGGAAAGACTGTTCTTACTGTTTCTGACCTAGCATCAAAGCAATTTTACTGATACCAAAAAAATGTTTTCCTAAATATGGAGCTTAGAAGAGTGAGTTCCCCACTTGTACTCTTTCCTAAAAATGGAGCTTAGGAGAGTGAATCCCCAAACTGTAGTCATAACCCCAGCTTTTTCTTTGCCACACTCTGCTCAGAGGACATTCACTATCCTTATCCTTCCAAAAATTGACCTAATCCTAATAACTCATCTGCTCCCTCCAGTAGGTAGACTTCAAGTATTTGTGATAAGCTTTGGATTACATGGATTGAAGTTCATCTTTATTGTAACTGTCTAGATTTTCATTGGCTTTTTCCTTCATTTGAATGACTTAAAACATACTCAAGCTGCAAGTTACAAATTTAACTTTTAAACTGTATTGCAGAGGATTAAATGCCACTGAAGGAAGTAAATAAAGCTAGAGACTATCAACTGAAAAAATGGGAAACTTTGAAACTCAGCAAATTGAACTAAGTAGGGAAGAAAGTTTCAGCTATAAGGAAATTTTGTAAGAACTACTTTCATCCTTCCATACAACATAAATGTGGAGAAAACATATGAATAAGATTTGGTAGCCACATTTAATTGCCCAAATACTATAAAGGAAGCATTCCAGACTTCAGTCCCAAACCACAGGAAGCCTCATAGGTTATAGCTCAAGGGCTTCTATTCTCATATATTCAGAGAGGTATTGACATCTCATGGTACACATTAAACAAAACAATGTTGTTTTTAGTATATAATAAACAGCAGGACTCTAACTCATACAAAACAGATGGGCATCTTTCCTGCAAGAGGGAATGCTTTTCACAGTTAAATAACAATAGAAAAGAAATGAAATGAAAAATTGCCATAAAGGAACAAAAATGGGATTTCCTGCTGTGAGTTGAGAAGAAATGGGGAAGCATTAAGATGGTGAGATTCAGGAAATAGTGCAGTAGAAAAAGCCTAGACAGCATTAGGAGAAAAACTGTGCAAAAGAATACAGAGCAAGACATCAGTCAATTGAAAAGGGAGCAACAAGAAATCTGTGAAGGATTTTTAAAATGGAAGAACCTGAGTCAGATTTTGACATATGGTTAAGTGGTCACTTCCAACTACAACAATCAGTATAAAGGAAGTAGAGTTAATGGTGGTAATAAAACTTCTACCACTACTGACAATAATAATATTAAGGATTATGATGATGATAACTAGCATTTACACAGCACTTTATGGTTTACAAAATCCTTTATTTTATCTCATTTTATTTCCACAATTATCCTCAAGTAGGTGCTCTTGATATTCTCATTTTACAGATGGCAAATCTAAGACAGAGAGAGATTAATTGATTTGCCCAAGGTCACATACAACTAATATGCATTGGATGCAAGTCTTGAACCTAGTTCTTCCTGATCCCAAGGCTGGCCTTCTACTACTTCTATCACACTATCTCTGATCCTTTTATATAATCTATCAGAGTTCTACATAAATGATAGTTCAGGCATTTATTTATTAATCATATGTGTGATCCTCCATATATATATATATATATATATATATATATATATATATATATATATATATATATATATATATATGGAGAGAGAGAGAGAGAGAGAGAGAGAGACTGTTTTTTTCACCTCTCTTCACTAAAGAATTTTCCATTTTTGTGGGAAAGAAAAATATCTCTTAAAATTACTTGCAATGAATGTCTGAAATCAAGGACAGTCAGTGAGGAGGTGGAAAGACCACTGGGGTGGGAGTTGGAAGAGTTGGCTTCAAATCCTGAGTTTTTTTTATTGCATGGAGGACCCTGTAAAAGTCAATTCACATCCATGGACCTCAGTTTCTTCATCTTAAAAATGACATCTAATATCTCATTTAACTCTAAATCTATGATCATATTACTTAAAGCATTTTTTGCTATTGAAATCACTCTCCATCCATCCTGAATTGGTGTTTTAAATATAATTAAATTGTAAGTATTTCTAATTGATAGTTATTAGATTATTTGATCAGCCCTTACTTTGGGAAATTCAAGTCTGTCATGAAATTAGTATGAAGAATAAGAATCATCTTTAAACACTATAAACAGGATAGAAAAACAAGATCTGTTGCTGTGGTATTCTATTTTGAGACATGTTTCAAAGTTGGATGGTTATTTGCTATACTGTTTTCTTTGGGGGTCAAGGGAGTAGTGATTTTTCAATGTGATTTTTCATTGCACATCTTTAGTAAAGACTGTCCCCCTTTCCCCCCTACAGTCATGGCTTACTCTATATGTACTTGGTTGACTTATTTCAATTGGTATCAATGATTTATTTGTGGCGAACAGTCCCCTAGAATTATTAATTTGCTATAAGCTCAGTAGCAGCAAGTCCAAAAACATTCCTTTCTCCAGGTATCTAATGAGAAACTCTCCCACCAATGTGCAGAGGCAATCAAAAGGTCCCAGCCTTCATTGCATGGTGCTACTTAAATGCTGGTTTTTTTGTTGTGCAGTGGAGTTGGGTAAACCTTCATTTTAACTGGGTCTTGTACAAAGCACTTTTCCAACTCTTTGAAGCACTCCATAGTGGGTTGTCTTTTGAAGAATAAATTGGAAGTCTTTAAAAGAAACTCATAAATTCAACTCAGCATGACTAGAAGGAAAAAAATGAAGAATGTAAAAAATCAGAAGAATGCTGAACTGTGGCAAAATTGGGGGATGTTTTGCAAGTAAAGAAGCTTTCTCTAAAGTCAGTCTTGAACAGAAGAATTGTGACTTCCCATGATAATAGCAATAAGTCTCTTCATTAAAACATTATATGTTACTTCTTGCCCATAGATTTTTGTTAGTATAGGGTGTGGGGGGGGGGGCTGGAACTAGATGAAGGAAATCAGATTCAATATGGGAAATTTCCATGCTTAAGAATGAAGAAAGCTATTACAGTAGCTTGCCTATGGTTTTGTCTGTACTTCAGGAGGCAGTATAGTTTTGAGAACTGAACTGACTGTAATTCACTCATATCATTCAAAATGGAACAGTCAATCAATGCATTAGTCATTCAAATTGGGTTGCCATCTTGCTATGTAGACATTCTGCAAATTGATTAAAAACATAGTCCCCCTTTCCCACCTCAACCATCGCTGTTAACAATTATACAATCATTCACCTGTCAGTTAAAAGACATAGATCTAATTGTAAATTCTCAATCTAAATGCATTGTCTGAAACCAAGTTTTCAGGTCATGATTGATTTGGAATTTAATCTGGAAGACAGCTGTAGAATCTGAAAGTTTAGTTCATTGTCTGGTGTTTAGTAGGTGCTTAACAATTTGTCCATTGACTAATTGACTTAATGAACCAAAAAAAAAAATAAACCAAGCTGTGGCAAGTTACAATTTAAATGAAGATGAAAATAAATAAATCAGGTTGTGGGCAAGCAATAATTTAAAGAAACATGAAAATAAATAAAGCAGGTTATGGGCAAGCAATAATTTAAATGAAGATTAAAATACAGCCCAGAGAGTTAGTGACTGAAATTTCTTCAAGTTATTACTAATTATGCCACAAAGATAATTACATCATGACTTATTCACTCAACAAACATGTATTAAGTATCTAATGTGTTCGTCGTACTGTGCTGGGTGCTGAGATAAACAGTTAGCTGCATTTGTGACATTTGCTTAACAGCTCAGTAGTGCTATGAGACACAAACAAATAATCATGGGAAATTGAAATGGGAACTGACAAAAATCTGTGGACTGGCAAAATTGTTCACAGGCCAAATGGACTGTTTATTACCAGCAGGACTAAAATTTAGGCACCTGTACCCTTCCTCTCTATTAAGGTACTGAAGTGAAATTGAACTCCAATGAAAGCTGAAAAACTGAATTTGACCCTCCATGAAAATTGCCACAGGATTCTGAGAAAGAACTTTTCCAGACAATAAAACATTTCTCCTATGTGTTGTGTACCTTTGGATAGCAAACCCATTTCAGGGGCAAATGAAGTTGAAAGATCATTTCATGGTGGAAACAACTGTGAGACTACATTGTTTTGACTGGGTCATATTGAGGCTTTTGAGATTTTTAGGAAGTAGTAATCTCTTAGAGAAAACCACCAAAGATATTTTTCTTCCTACCTTCCTTCATCTTCCTGAAACACATGCCCCCAAACTTACTTCTTTTCTCGGCAGGAGCCCAAGCAATCCTTCCTTCTTGGAATAGTCAAATACAAACAAATAAGAAAAAATTTTATTGTTTTTAACATCAAATTTTGTTTTAGCCAACTTTATTTTCAGGACGTAAAATGAAAATTTATATTCTAACACTAAGCTCATAATCTCTAAGAATTTTTCACAAAATCAGAGTTTATATTTTCTAAGGCAAGGGTCAGTGTTAAATGTTAAAATAATTCTTGGCTTATGGGCCTGAAGGCTACAAACAGGGGAAGGGCAGTGGTAGAAGGGGAGAGGGATTGGGCCTGAAGGGGAGCCATAGTTAGCTGACCTCTGTTCAAAGGGATAGAGGGATTTGTACACTGATGATATAACCTTGGGCTGTATCTCCAGTTTTTCTCCACAAGTAGTTTTGGAGGAAAAGTTTATTAAAGTATTGTTTTCCTTCTTGTTAATTCTCTAGATTTTGATTGGAGCAGTCATTGCCATGGGTTCAGCAGACAGAGATGGCCGCTTACACCCTGGGGATGAGCTGGTCTACGTAGATGGCATTCCCGTGGCTGGAAAGACACACCGTTATGTCATTGACCTCATGCATAATGCAGCCAGAAATGGGCAGGTGAACCTAACTATAAGAAGAAAGGTGATGTCTGTAGGTATGTTGTAAAAAACTGTACTGGGAAGGTTGAATTATAAGAAGGGGAAAAAACCTTCCTAAAAAAAAAAAACTGAGAACCAGAACAAAGTTGATATTTTCATTTTAGAAAGAATCTTACTGCTTAATATAGGAGAATTGGTTTGGTTTTTAATTGCTTGCTCTTATACATCAACTACCAAAAAAATCCCACCTCTTACTTATAATCATTAAAGATTTCCATTAAAGGCTGATACTTATTCAAGGAATGCATGTTATTTAGTAAATGGTGGTGATTAGAAGGTAACTATAGTAGTTGAAGTTGGAGAAAAATGACTCACTATGTATACAACTGAATTCTATGGCATTGTGACAGTATAATAAGTCAACCAAGAGGGAAAATTGACTTTCATTGTGAGGTCAGATAAAAGGTAACAGTAAATGTAGGAAAGGACAGCTGTGTCTTAACTTTGAGAAAATACAAATAGCAAAAAAATCACATGTACAGAACAGATAAAATGGAAATAATTATTCTATTTACATTGGGATTCTTTAAAAAGGATTCCTCACAGATTTCTTTTAAGTCTTCAAAAGCCATATGTGTAATATAATTGAATTTGGAAGAGGAATAATTCAGAAATCTTAAAGGAAATCAACTATTATATACATAAAATAGGAACACATTTATCTATACCTTTATACTTGATTTTTTAAAATATAACAATATTCTAAGGATTCAGTAGTACTGATGTTACTAGAATGGATGTGGCCCATCACCTGGCTCTGCTATGTATTAACTGTGTGACCTTGGACAAATCACTAAGCATTTTGGAGGCCTCAGTTTCCTTGCCTAAAAAGTGAGAGAGTTGGGACCACTTCTAGGTCCCTTCCACTTCTGAATCAATGTTCATCCTACCATCCTTTGTAGATATATTATTCCTTAAGTCTAGTGTTTTGTCTTCAGGTGCCACATGAAGTACCACATTTCAGATTTGCTTATAATGATTCTTAGTTGGTTATCCATCTATCTGATAATTTATAAGATAAAACAACTTATCTGACTCTGATTTATTTATAAATCAGCTAATTGTGTACAGTCGAAAGAATGTTGACTCCAGAGTCAGAGAAACCAGGATTCAGTTCTCACCTCTAATGGATCTTGGACAGATCCCTAATCTCCCTGGATCTCAGTTTCTTAATTAGTAAAATGAAGTAGCTGGACTATATGACTTCTGAGATCACTTTAGCTCTAATTCTACTCCCAAGAATGCTATGACTTGTCCAATATTTCATAAGTAATACAGAGCCAGAATTTGAAAACAGGTCCTTTGATTTCAAATCTGTATTTTCTCTTGTACCATGTTGTTTCCTCTTTCAGAAACAGAATTTGAATCTAGATTATTCGGAATCAAGAGTTAGATCTCTATCTGCTATTCTACACTGTCCATCACTGCTATAAAATCAAGATGGAAAGAGCCTTGTAAATCATTTGACCTAAACCTTTCATTTTACAGCTGAGAAAACTGAGATCCAGAAAAGTGAAGTCTTTTGTCCAAGTTATTATAGTCAGTGACAGAACCAAGAGATCTCCTATGTCCCAACTAGCAATATTTGTGTTCCACCAAACTGCGTCCTTCAGAGCATTCACAATTATGATAGTGCTTTTTTTTTCCTTTCATGAGCCTACTTCTGATTCAAGAGTCAAAAGTTTGAATGTGTGACAACTTTTAATTAGAGAAATAGTTATCATTTATTTGTGACCAGAAAAGATGAAATTTGACAATTAGATTAAAAGCCCTTTCTTTCCTTCTTTCTGGAAATTAGAGACTTAAAGCTAGAATAATCACTTAAGAGGACTGGACAGAAGAGTTGTCAGCCCTCCCCAGTAGACAGCCATATATCTTGTCTGGTGTGGAGGTTTTGCTAAGAGGTCCATTAATCTCATGAAATTCCTGGCACATCACTTGACCCACCAAAGTAAAACACCTTGAATTATGCCTTATCCTTGGGAGAGTTGCCAGGAAGAAGGTAGCATTGGCCGGGCTACCATTTAACTCTCTCTTTTCCTGAGAAATGATCTTTAATAACAGTCATTTGTGAGGAGGAGGGAAGGTTCCATGTGCTGGGTGTTTAGGAATCCAAACTTGAATTAAAATGATACCTGATTTACATGGAAATATATTGCAAAATGCAAAACTAATGCAACATCATAATTTCATGTTCCCCTTGCCTCTGGCTGATTATTGCAAATTAAATTTTGTCCTCATCAGCCCAAGCTGTGAGGATTTATGCCAAATGCTTTAAAGATACATTTGCACAATTTGTGAAGTATGTGATTTCTGTGGAGGTGCTCTCTCGGTTGCAATTTTCACCGGCTTTACAGTTAGGCTTTCAAGTGTAATTCATATTTGAAAATGCTCTGTGACAACTGCTCATTTGTACCAGGAGATTTTTCCCCCTTTTGATTCTCTTGTCTTTAAACGCAGCATTAGCTGGGGGATGGTCAAGCTCGGCCGAGGACACTTTGGTGGCAGTAAATGTCTACAGGATGAGTGAAAGAAAGCCATGTGACAAAAACAAGCTTTCCCTTCACTATTACTGTTTCATCTGGGAAGTCAGCAGCCTTGAGTGCTTCTATCTCACTTAGAGAAGTGACACTGAATATTATTATTGTTATTGTTATTAATTATTAATTATTTTGCTGACTGGATGATTTCTTGTTAAGCAAATGCAATGACTAGGAGGTACAAGTCCAACATGTATTCAGTGGGGTCAGGCACTGGAAAAAAGCTGAACAACCTTATCTTATTAAAAAAAAAAAGACAAAAGACAATTGAGAGGAGTGTTGCTATGGCACTCGAAATTGGAAATGAAAGTAGTAATAATATTAAAATTAAAAGTGGTAGGAAAAAATGCAAGGAGGTTAACAAAAAGGCATTATATGCTTTGTTTTAATAGTAATAGCTAGCACTTTTATCATTTTAAGGTTTGTAACACACTTAACTTGTATTATCTCATTTTATCTTCATAACAAACTTAAGAGATCACTGTTCTTGTTATTCTAATTATATGGATTAGAAAAGTGAGTCTTAATATCACATAGCTAGGAAATGACTGGGGTAGGATTTGAACTCAGGCCATCCTAACTCCAGGTCCAGCCTCAACCTCTACAGATTATCTATCCCCTTGCAATCTGATTGATTTATGCTCACCTTCTTGCTATTGTTGTTATGGAATCATTTCAGTCATGTCCAACTCTTCATGACCCCATTTGGAGTTTTCTTGGCAAAGATATTGAAATAGTTTCCAATTTTTTTTCTAACTTATATTATAGATGGAAAAACTGAAATAAATAGAGTTAAGTGACTTGCCCAGAGTCACATAGCTAGTAAATGTTTGAGGTCATAACTGAACTCATGAAGATAAGTTTTCACTACTTCAGATTCAGTTCTCTAACCACTGTAATACCTTAGCTGTCCTCATATAAATGCTAGCTATAATATTTGGAGGATGATAATAAATAATGAGTAACAAAAACTATTATAACAATAATAATAAAAATGATATAATTGCTAGCTATGATTATCATTTTATTACTAATATTATGCTAAGTTTTGGTACTATTATTATTTTCATCATCTTTTTTCCTGTTCAGTAAAAAGTTGGAATTCCCCAAAAGTAGGGCCCTTGATCCTCATTTCCACTCTCATTACACTGACAACTGTGGTAATGTCATTCCATTTCATGGTTTAAAATATCACATTCTACAACAGAAAGAAGCAGTAGCAACTAAGGTTCCAGGATGGCCTAACCCACAGAGACCTGGGGATGACAAATGCAAGAAATGAAAAAGGAGGCAGGCCCCAGGAAAGCACAGTAAAGAGTGAAACAAGAACTCTCTTATAGCCACAAAAATAGACAAAGGTTGGAGGAAATTTGCATGAAGAAAGGTGATCATTTGTTTCTACAGAAACACAAAGAAAACCCAATAACTTGTTCTCTCCTATAATAATAACTGAGACTTTTATACTGTTTTACATCAGTTATCATACTTGAGCCTCACAATAACCTTGGAAGTTCAATAATTTTGTTTTCTTGATTTTTTTTTAGCCATTCCTGAAAAAGCTCTCTCTCTGCTAATGCCAGGCATCACCTTCCCTGCAAAGTACAATCTTACACTGTACATGTGAGCAAATTCTTTACCTCTCAGATTCCTTTAATTTTCTCCTAAAGCCCATAAACCCCATTTCAGAATTATATTTGCATAAAATAAAATTCATAGGATTGTAAAGGAAATCAATAATATTGGAATAAAGATGAATTTTTCCCCATTCAGATTCCTAAACCCTCTGAAATATGTGTCTGTATTGTGTGTGTGTGTATATATATATATATATATATACATATATATACGTATATATATATATATATATATATATATGTGTAAAATCAGTAAGTCAGAAGTCAGACTTAAACACCTCTTTCTGACTCCATAGGTAGCTCAGATTGTTGTTGTTGTTCCTCCTTCATTCTCAAAGAGGACCAATGACCTCAGGAGCGTGATATCTTGACTTTCAGGTGAATTGGTTTTAAGTGAAGCAGAGCTTTACAAATTCATCACCTCATTCTCTCCAACCTACCACACCAAATTCCAAGGGCAGCTAGGTTCTGTAGTGAACAGATTGCAGGGGAGGGACTTAGGAAGCCTTTAGTCCAAAGCCTGCCTCGGCTTCTAGCTGCATAACCCTGAATAAAACACTTAAATTCACTCATCCTCGGTTTCTTCATCATCTGTAAAATAGGAATAATTTAACACTTCCTTGAAGCATTGTTTCAAGGATCAGTGAGATAACTATGTAAAATGCTTTGAAAATCCTAAAGTGTTAGTTATCATTTTTATCCCCATTTTCCAAATGTGAAAAAATTGAAGCTTGGAAAGGTTGATGTGATTCGCCAAAGGTCAGACAGCTAACAAAGCCCATTCCTTCATGATTCCATGTCCACCTGCCACATTGGCTATCTGGATAGGATAGCATAGCATAGCATAGGAGGTAAATTCTCTCCATGTCTTTCTGTCAGTCTTGAAACATCTGTTTCTAAGTACAAGAGCTTACTTGATTAGCATATCCAATTATTAGACTGCCACTAATGAGTTCTAGTTTCTGATGACATCAAGAGTACCTCTAAGAGCCATGAAGATTCAAAGCTATATAAAGCCTAGAATATAGTCTCTAACACTTTCAAAGACTCTGCCCAGAGTTTTGGACCCATATAGCCTTGTTTGCTCCAACCTCCAACTCCACTTGTCTAAAACCCAACTCAGCATCTCCCCTCCTATAAACAAATATCCCCTTGCTAAGTTTTTGATTGTTGTTTATGTCACCATAATTCGCCCAGTCATTTAAACATAAATCTTCAGTCCTCTTTTCTATTTCCTCAATCCATTTCCCAAATCTAACTAGATACCAGATCCTGTCTATTTAAACTTCCACAATTCCTGACAACTCCTTCTCTTTTATGTCTTTCTTCACATTTCTATTCATATTGTAATTCTCCAGTCCTAACCCTTATTCTTTGCCCCTTTCCACTCTGCTTCCCAGATGAATCTTCCTAGAATTCAATTCTGAATGTCTCTGCCTTGGAAAAAAACTTCAGATATCCCACTGATAAATAAAACTCTCCTTAGTCTAATATTCAATATTCTCTTCAACCTGACTAAAATCTTTCTCTCAAGAGCCTATTCTCACATTGTTTTTAATATCATACTTTCATGATCCTCCCAAATTGGATTATTCATTGCTGTTCCAAAGATTCTCACTGTTTTCAACTTCAACTAAATCCAATGCCTTAAATGCTTTCTGTGTTCCCTTCTACCACCACCACCACCACCACCCCCCAAAAATAAAAAATCCCATTAACTGTTTATTTAAATCCCATTCCTAATTCACAACTCCATTGAAGTACTTTGTCTTTCACATAATTTGCTCAAGTCCCTAAATCCCAACCTTCTCTACTCACAATTCCTATATGGTAGTGACAGCTTCTTTCCTATTAGCTTTCTATCTTCAAGACTTTACTGAATGTCTTGAATAGTAGGCATTTAATAAATATGCTACACTGAATTGAAGACAGGGATGACTGACTTCAGATTTTATTGCAGAAGAGCCCCAGATTTATAATATAACAGTAACCATTTCACCAATAAATTGTGGAAGAAAAATGAAAATAAAACAGAAATTATTTATTTACAGGGACTAGGTGAGGAAGAGAAGTAGACATCAGGGTGAAAAGGTTAAGATTGTGCTCTGTGGCCTAAGGACAAAAATATTTTAAATCCTCATTGCAAAATGAGGTCACCATAGTTGAAATAGTATGGAGAGTGGGAAGTGGAAGAAACCAACACAAGACTGAATCCAGTTTTGTGCCCCAATTATAGACCTAGGGTTTTCACAATGAATTTGATGTGCATGCTACCAACTCCAACCCTCAGGGATTCGCCTTCAAGAATAGGTTGCCATTATATCATATTTTCTTTCACTGAAAATATGAATATTTATATCTTTTGTAGATTCAACCCAATCTTCCAATCTTTTGAGCACATCTATCTCCTTCAAGATGTATAAGGTGCATCTGAAATGCATGGCACAATCAGTATTCATTTGTAGGGTTCCTCTGTCATGTAAGCAAAGTAATAATAGTTCACATTCATGAAGCACTTTAACGTTTACAAGATTTCATCACTCTAACTCTTGAGGAAGATTATGCAAGGGTTATTCTGCAAATCAATTACTAATTCAGAGTCAATCAGGAGTGACCCTCTGTTTTAAACTTCATTTTGGCTATGTGAGTCAGTCTGCAAGAGTAGGGTCCTGTAGGAGAGGGCAAAACTCACTAATCTAATCTAATCTCTTTAGAGGTAATCTCATTTTCTCATAATGTGTACCTGACTATCCACCCTTTGAGCATGCTCACTCACCACAAGTTCTCATTTGAAAAATGCATCAATCAAAATACTCAGAGGTGGAGTTAAGGTGGTTTTTAACTCCATCTCTTTATTGTAATATTAAAGAATCAGGATTATATTTCCCTTAGATGAGAGTGGCTTAGTCCATAAAATATCCCTGGACCTGGAGTCAGGAAGATTTATCTAATTTAGTTCAAATTCAGCCTCAGACACTTACTATCTGTGTATCCCTGGGCAAAGTCATTTAACCCTGTTTACCCCAGTTTTCTCATCTGTAAAAGGAAAAGGCAAACTACTCTAGTATCCTTGCCAAGAAAGCCTCATAAGGGGTCAAAAAGCATCAAGTACGTGACCAAAAAAATAAAAAATAGCAGGCCACTCCATCAACTCCTGCTGCCATGTTCTATTAATAAACTTTTTTTTTTAACTTTCTCTTCCTGGGTTTTGCTTCTTTAATCAGGGAAAGATGCAAACATACAATTTTCCTTTTAACAAAATCATCAAAAAAAGATCAATACATCTAGCTTTTAATTAGCAGGTCCTTCTCCTTCACACTTAAAGTAAAATTTATTCAAGTAATCATTTACTTTAAGTTGTGTCTGACTCTTTGTGACCCCATTTGCTGTTTTTTTGGCAATGATACTAGAGTAGCTTGTCAGTTCCTTCTCCAGCTTGTTTTACAGATAAGGAAACTGAGGTCAATAGAGTTAAATGACTTGCCTAGAGTTACACAGCTACAAAGAGTCTGAGAATTAAAAAGTGCCATAGATTTAAGCTTAGGTAGAAATCCAGAACTCTATTCATTTTCTCACCTAGCTGCCCCAAGGTAAAATTTAACTACCAACTTAATATGGAGAATATGAAAGCTGTCAGTATGACAAGATGAAACTCTTAAGTCAGATAAACTGATTTAAAGCAAGGCTGTCTTCTAAGACTATCTCGAACTATTCCTCATAGTTGTTTGATTGTTTAGTCATATTCAACTCTTTGTGAACCTGTGGACCATATTGTTCATGGATTTTCTTCCCAAATGTATTGTAATGGTTTACTGTTTCCATCTCTAATGGATTAAGGCAAACAGAGATTAAGTGACTTTCCCAGGGTCACACAATTTATTTAAATGATTGAGGCCAAATTTGAATGGTTTATTATTAAATGATTGAGGCCAAGTCAGGTCTTCCTGACTCCAGGTCCAGCTCTACCCACCAAGTCACCTAGCTATCTTCTTTGTCATATATTGGCACCAAATCATTTGTATGGCAAGATTATTCCATTTTACCAGTCCTAATTCCAAATGTGCTTGCATAATTACCTCATAGCCTGGCACCAACCTGAGGTATTAGTCAGACTACTCTATTTGCCAGTTTTAAATACTTTTTTTTAAACTTCTGGATAAGATAAGTAGGTTGACCTGTGATTTCATAAGCATTCTATCTATGATTCAGTAGATAAATCTGAAGGGGTTGCCTAAGATACATAGAGGCAGCAACTAATCCAAAGTATTATATTTAATAGGTACCCACAATGGAATTTGAACCCAATTGTCCCTATGAATACAGGTCTTCCTGACTCTAAACATCATGCTCTATTCACTCTAATGTGATTAGAATATCACATGCAAAAAATCAGTTGATAACCTTTGGTAAGGATTAGTGGTGACCTCCCAGTGTCCTAGAACTCTGAATGGTCATCTTTCTAAAAGCCAGCTACCTTACTGAGAGACATCCATTTCCCATAGCACCATGATGATGACTTCCCATCTGGCTGTATTCCATTCTAAGTATCATTAAAAGAAATGATTTTAAACAATGACCATTTGTGTTAAATTGATCCAGACTAATATTGGAATTCCATACAGAGGTCTGCAGAAGGACATGAATAATGAGTTGGTGATCCAGAAAAATCATTGAGTAAATAAAATGAATTTACATAGAACTTTGTATTTTAAATTGCACTATAACCTTTTTACTGCATTAATTATTCTAAATAACAGTTCATTTCACAACAGGGGAAGGCTGTTTAACAGATAGAATTTCATTTGTCTTGGGTCAATTTAGCTTTAATCTCTTTGGGAGACAGATGGATTCACTAGATGAGTCACCTAAGTCCTCACTAACCCTAAAAGTCTGTGGTGTTATTTTCTAGTCCTTAAATTTTCCTCATTTGGGGCCTGGGACTGACATGTTAAAAAAAACTCAGGGGAGCATTTTTAGTCCCATATTCTCAAACATTCATCCTAGGGAAGATAGAAAAACTTTGTTTTAGAACCTGAAAGAACATGTCAGTAGCAAAGGAAACTCCTGATTTACAGCCTCCTAATAAGAAATCACCTGGTGATGATCTTTGGTGGATTTAATCAATTCTTCTCCTTCCTTCCTTTCATATAACCCACAACTCAACTACTTCCCTCTGTAATTGTTGTTTGTCCTTCCTTTTTGAAGAGGACCAATGAACCAGAAGGTGATGTCGACTTGCAAGTGAATTGGGTTTAAGTGAGGCAGAGCTGTGCAAAGTCACCAGCCTCACTTTCTCCTCCAGAGTCATCTGGGTCCAGAGGTCAGACATAGATCAGGATGAGTGGAGATGACCCCAGGTGCTGGGAGACATTGGACTTTTTAAGCTGAAGTCTTTCCCAGGTTTTAATTTGTCTGAAGCAATGCCTATTCAGGAATTAAGGCTATGTAAGAAATGAGGCAAAAATTGACCTCTTCTACCTAGTTAAAATAAAATTAAATAAATCTAGGAGTGGAAGACCATCAGGATTTCTGGCTTAAACAGAAATAATTTCAATTTACACTCACTCTGAGTTATCTTGGACCTATTGTTGGACAATCAATGAGAACAAGAGTAATTCTGGTTAATGGCATGATCAAGAAAATATAAATGAAACAACTACTATAAGAAAGAAAGAGACAGAGATACAGAGACAGAGAAAAACAGTGAACCATGCAGTGAATCAGAAACAGAGAGAGAGAGAGAGAGAGAGAGAGAGAGAGAGAGAGAGAGACTGAGACTTTTTCTCTGTTGCCAGTTTACTGACATGAATGGTTTTCAACCTCCTCAAATATGACAGCCAGAAAATGAGATCTCTCTTGTCACTGCCTGTGACATTTAATTGCTGATTTGGTCCAATAACTCTTGGAGACTTTCAATTTTAATGTACCAGCATAATAATTGTTTGTTTTTCTTCCTCCTGACTATCTCTAATCACTTTATTTCCAACTTGTACAAGGACTGATAAAGGACATGTGCTTCACTAAGAAAATAACAGCTTGTCTTTGGATCATGTTTAGCTAAAGAACAAAAGTTTTCAATCTTGGTTTTCTGATGGGTTTTGTGTGTGTGTGTATGTGTGTGTGTGTGTGTGTGTGTGTGTGTGTGGCTTTTTATATTTTTTTTAGCAGAGGAATGCCTTTGTATTGCATTCCTTTGTTACTTCTATTCAGTTCTTCTGGATGGAAACTTTTAGTTTTCTATCCCTTAAAATATGAGATAATAAGTTTTAGAGAATAGTCAAACTGAACAATTTATAATCGGTCTCACCCCACTAATTATCTGTTTCTCTATATACAATTGTTAATGCTCATGGTTGAGGAGAGTATTGGTGAATCAAGTATCACTGTTTAAAATTCCTCCACTCTTTACTTTTGGTTTAGTGCAGAATTATAGTTTGTAAAGGTAAAAGGTTTCACTGACAGTCTAGCTAATTATTTTTAACTTGTCAAATGAGAACACTTTCAAGAGTTCTAAATGGGGAACCGATCCACAGAGCCACCAAAGGAGTAATTTGGTGTGATTATTTTTCATCTTGTTATTCCTATGTTTGAAAAACTCCTTTTGAGTATACTAATCAAGTTGTGAGAGGGAAATGATGCAGTTATCCTAATTACAGTATGTTAGTTTCTTTTAATCAGAGTATCAATACCTAGGTACTGAAATAGTCAGGCAAACTTCTGGATGATGGATCAAATTACATATTAGAAAATAGCTTCCTCTGGCTGTCAACTCACCATCTATTTCCTTAATTAATTTACTTGCTCTCTATCAGTTTTGTCTGCTTAGTTCTAAATAATACTTTTGATATGTAAATGTTTTAACAGTAGATAAATAGCTGATTCAGAAGTCAAGATTTCCTACTTAGTTGATGTCATCATTGGACTTAAGTATACAATGAAAAAAAGCATTTTTAAAATAAATTTGTTACCCATATTTAATGCAAATCAACTTTTATAAGAAATACAAGATGATGAAAATATTTTCCAAATAAAATTTGGTGTCTTTGAAGAGTTAATATTAATTCATTATATATATATCCCTCAACTTCAGTGGAGGCAGTTAGGTGACTTATTGAATAGTGCTGAAAAGTTGAAAGACTTGAGCTTAAAAATGGTCTCAGATACTTGCTAGTTATGTGACCCTAGGTAAGTCACTTTAACTCCTGTTTGCCTTAATCCCCTGGAGAAGGAAATGACTAACTGTTCCACTATCTTTGCCAAGAAAACCCGGTCTTAAAGAACTAAACACAGCTGAACAATTATAATTCTCAGGAACCATTTGCTGCTATAAAATCAAATATATAGTAGTGATATTTTTGTGTATTAAAATAGTGTAATTTTTAGATATGTATGTAGCTAGGAAGATGCGAAGCAACGTGAGGTAAAAATCTCGAAACCCTCAGCCTCAAAACCCTATTATTAGAGAAACCAGCTAATTAAGTAATATAATGATGTCTTTGCAATGTGATTGTATTCCAGGAGAGCCCTGTCCAGAGAATGGGAGGAGTCCAGGCTCTGTGTCCACCCACCACAGTTCACCTAGAAGTGACTATGCCACATACACCAACAGTAACCATGCTGCTCCCAGTACTAATGCTTCTCCACCCGAAGGTTTTGCATCACACAGCCTACAAACCAGCGATGTTGTAATACACCGCAAAGAGAATGAAGGATTTGGCTTCGTCATCATCAGTTCTTTGAACAGACCAGAGTCCGGGTCCACAATAAGTAAGCAACATATTGTTTTGAATTTTTCTTAAGTGTGAAATAGATGAAATGATGTGTTTTCTAAACTACTGAATGGTCTGTGAGCTTATATGTGAAGAGAGTCAGATCAAGAGGGAAAGAAGAAAAATGGAAGGAAGGGAAAGAGAAGAGAAAGAGAGAGAAGGGAGAGTAGATGAGGGAGAAGACACATGTATACAAGTGTACCTATATGTGCAGAGCAGTCAAGGTGATACCACTTTTCTAAGCTATAAGCGATAAGCATCTTTTACTTTCTCAATTTCCATTAAGTACACTGTTTTCTGAAGCTATTCAGGGTTATCCTGAAGACATGTGGCTGTCAATTAAGGTATTCCTGAAGTAATCCCAAGGGCTAATCCAAAAAGCAAATTTTAAGGCAGGCAAAGGAGAATAGTAGTGAATAAAAGTGGAAAATGAGTTGTCTACATTGAAAACTACAAAACAATCTCTGGGTTTTTCCATAGTAATATTTGAATGAAAGACTCATAATGTTGGAAGGGATTTGATGGCAAGTAGAGGGGGATAGAGGAAATGACTTTCTCTTTATACATGAACTGAAAAGTTTGAGGGTTCCTAATTGCAGATGCAGGCAACAAGACAAATGGAATTGGCATGACCAATACCATAAGGAAAAAAATACTGCCTCCATTCTATGCTTAAAAATTTACTATTTAAGCAGTCATGGAATTCAATGTCATATGCATGACTTTTGAGAAGTAGTAAATATCAGATGGTACCAAACTATCCAGGTCTTGGGTAAAAATGAGAACTTGATTATTGTAAATTTAACATTATTGGAAAAGTACCAGGCCTAAATGGAGAGCAAAATTTCCCTGCTGAGCAGTACCAATGACAAATGCATTAATGAAAACCACAGAAGAAGCATTCAACCTCAGCACACACAGCCAAGGACTGGAGTCCATAAATCTGGAAGTACAATTTCATTTCTCTTCTTCATGATAAACTGTAGAAATAAATCTGATCTTTACATGTAGATTAAAAGCTGGATTTTTGTCAGTATGATAGAGTCACCAAGATTAAAAGGATATAAGATTAAAGATTTCCATGAATTATATAAGCACCCTACCAATAATTTAGCCTTGTCAAGATATCCACTGAAACTTTAACAGCCATTCCTTTCAGATTTTTATTTGGGCAGAGAGAAATCAGAATCAAAGACACATGGTATAAACAAGTCTAGTGAAGAGTTCTTACCACTATGTTCATCAGGGAAAGGTGGCAATGACTAATGAAATGAAGAAGAAAAGGATTCTATACAAAATGGAAAATGTGCTAGTATCACAAAAGTGTTAACTATGGCATGCAATGGTTCATTCTTACTTGGATTGTCATTTGGATTCATTTCTAAATAGAAATAATGGAAATGTGAATGAATGCAAATAGATATAATAAAAAAAATCTTTCTAACTGGTAAAGCATTCATGGACTAGATATGGAAAGGAATAGATCTGCATTCTCCAACATACAGTCTTCCAAACAGTACTTGATCATTCATTTCTTTTCAGCAGTGTTAACCAGAACTTGATAGAACAAGGTTAAATACTTCTAAAATGAGTGTCATTTTCTGTGTCATCACCAAGAAAGAAAACATACTCTCCTGATTTTCAAAAAGTTACTTCTTTTCCATCTTCTCCTATGCATTGTCCTTTGCTTTACCAGAAAAGCAAAAACTTCACCAATAACACTTAGACTTTGTAACATGTCCCTAAAACATTCCAATGATTCATGTTTTTGGGGGGGGCGGTTGGTGTTTAATACTGAACCTCAATAATAATTTTGAACTCTAATTTTGAAGAGTTTATGCTAAGTGTTTCACAAATGTTAAAGAATCTGTTTGATTCCACAGAGCTTTCATCAAAAATATCAAGGGTCCTTATATTCAACAACAGTGTGAAAAACAGAAGCTGTCAACTCCAGAATTTCAATCATTTCTCAAGAGATTCAACCTTTTTCTTAATATAGCCCAAGAGACATTACACATTCAATGTTGTTTTCTTGCCTTCAAAGCCCATTTTCTTCCAGGATGACAGGGACAATAGGCCTTTCTAAGGAATGTAACATTACTTCTAGACCATCATACTTGTTAAGAATAACATCAGTTTTTGCACATCAACTCAACCTTTTGTATTACTTTCTGTACACCACTGTGAGTCAATTTAATCAATCATTAGTCAATAACATCCATGTTCTCAGGGCAGCTATACTCAAGATGCTAACAAAGGTCACTGTTCCAATCCTATATGTCAGCCTTTGGGAGAACCTTCAACAGCAAAAGTTACCTATCTCTTTCCCAGCTATCCATCTATCTATAGCCTGAGGTGACACCTCCAGTGAGACAGGGTAGCCACAGCCCTGTCTCATCTTACTTCTT
The DNA here is from genome assembly GCF_037893015.1 of Macrotis lagotis. Classification (NCBI taxonomy): domain Eukaryota; kingdom Metazoa; phylum Chordata; class Mammalia; order Peramelemorphia; family Peramelidae; genus Macrotis; species Macrotis lagotis. Next base: position 158,094,737 of record NC_133664.1, on the reverse strand, counting down.
CTCATTACCATAGTGTGATTTAACACTCAAAGTATAGTTCCCAAGAGTTGACCACGCATTGAAGTAAAATCATAAAATCATAAAAAAAATATCAGTTATATCTTACAGGACTTAACTGCAAAAAGAATTTTCCTTACAACATTCCAAATTGCCTTAGTGGCAGTCTATTGAATGATTATACAATTTTATTTGCTATGAAGTTCTTTCTTAGTTAAACCAAAATCTGACCCATAAAACTTAGAATTATTTATTCATTCAATTAGTCATCAAAAATGTAGAAGAGCATTGTACTGGATGTTGGAGAAATTAAAATTTTAAATAAATAAGCCCTTGTAGAGTTTACAATTTCTAGGTTGGAATGGGGAAATGAAATAAAGCAGGTATGCATTTTATTCCAAATAGTTTAGAGGTGTGCAACTTGTGAAGTCCAAGTGAGGAGGTCATTAAAGAGGAGAGTAGACATGTAGATCCCAGAATTGAAAAAGACCTCAAATTCTTCTATTCTAACCTTATTCTGAAGCATAAATTTCTTTGATAACTAAAAAAGTAATTATGATAATTATCATTTATATGACACTATATGACAGGCCCTGTGTTAAATTCTGTAAAAATATTTTATCTGATCCTCACAACATATAAGTGCTAATTTGATCACCCTTTTACAGATAAAAAGAACAGAAAATTGTTAAGGTACTTGGTCAAGGTCATAGGGTTAGTAAGCATCTGAGGTCATATTTGAAGTTAAGCCTTCCAGACTCCAAGTCAGGTTCTCTATCCACTGTATTCCTTAATGGCCCATAAGAAATCCAGTTACCAGACTCAAGGTTTTGAAAATTACATGTTTTATTTCACTGCGGCCATTCTTTCTCTACAATATAAAGCTATAGATATTTTATATCTACATATCATTTATATGTACATATAGATGTAAATATAAACATACATATATGTATTGCATGTGACATCTCTAGTACATTTTTATGTACATATATACATATATACACACACATACACACACACACACACATACACACACAAGTATGTATCAAGGAAGAAGAATGAGCTAGAGAACCTGTATTTAAAATTCTCCTTCCAGATAGCTATAAGGAAAGTTAATTCTGATAAGCCTCATCACATAAGATATCAACTCCAGCCAGGGAAATTAGGCATGAAAGGCTACTGGCAGTAGATAAGAACTGGACTTTTTGGACAAGCAAGAAGTTGCATTGTTGTGGTGTTTTCAGAAAAATAACTGTAAGAATCATTTGCCCAGAGGCATCTAGGTGGCACAGTGTAAAGAGCATTGACCCTGGAGTCAGGAAGACTTGTATTCAAATCCAACCTCAGACACTTATTTCTTACTTAGATGTGTGACCTTGGGCAAGTCACTTAACCCCATTGCTTTGCTGGAGGAGGAGGAGGAGGAGGAGGAGGAGGGAGAAAAATTATTTGCCCACATGAGACCAGTGAGGCAAGAGAAGGAAAGAAGTAATTATCTCTGGGAATGCTCAAACCATACCCCATGTTACCAGTCAAACTTAGCACTTTGTTACCAAAGGTCTAACTACTCTCTTGTTTCAATTTTATTCACAGTAATAATAGCATTTGAACAGAAATAAAGCAAATTGAACAAAAGAATAAAAAACTGTTACAACTTAGGAATCAAATTCTGGATCTTATTCAAAATTGGATATCTATTAATAATTTCACTAATAGCTCATTAATTGAATATTACTTAATATTCTTTAACCTAAAGTTTACTAAGGACTTTCCATATATCAGAGTCAACATGATGTGGTGGGTTGAATGGCACATGACCATAAAAACCTGGAATCAAATCCTTCTTCCAACACACACTGACCCTAGGCGTGACCCTAGGTGAATCAATGCAGTGAACAGCTCTCTAAACCTATAAATTGCAAAGATTCCAGCCTGAATTAGTAAAAGTCCTTTCTTCCCTCTGATAATGACTCTTTCATAGGAAAGCCTTTCCTGACAGCCTTCAATTTTAGTACCTTCTATTTGTTTATAACTCTCCGATTAATCCTACCTGTAAACCGTACATAGCTGTCGACATATTGTCTCTCCTTTATGTAGTGGTCTTCTTGAAAGCAGGAACTATTTATCTTTGCCTTTCTTTGTATCTCTAATGCTTAGTACATGGCATGATCCACAGTAGTCACTTAGTAAATGTTTATTACTGGCTGAAATGGATAATGGAAGTATTACTCTGTCATTTTATGGATAAAGTAACTGAGACTCAGAAAGTTTTATGTACCTTGCCCATAAACACATTACAAGTATCAGAGCTAGAACTCAAGACACAGATTTTTCTGACTTTAGGAATTAATTCTTTCCTTTGCCAAAACAGCAACCATATTGTTAAAAAAAAAAGTTGCTTTCCAACAAAAAAGGAATTCCACAGTGAAAGTGATAAACTATTTTTTGTTTCTGAAGGGCTAATGATACAATGTATCTTTATAAATAAAAAGTGGAATTCCACAGTGGAACTGATAAACTATTCTTGCTTCTAAAGGGCCAATGATACACGTGTCTTTATAAATATATATTTATACAAATAGAAGGAAGGGTAGACAGAGAGAGACAGAAACAGAGAGAATGATACAGTAAAAGGCTGAGAATTCAGAAGACCCTTATTCTTGGCCCTGCTACTTAAGTGAATGAATAAACAAATAAAAAAGCATTTTGTCAGACAGTACAGAAAAGGAGGAGCTGGTACAAATTAAAAAGCAAGACAGTCCTTACTCTCCATTTCCTAATTCACCAGGAAAAAGAATATCCTTCATTGTTAAAAAAAAATATGTCTGCTCTAATAGAATGGATGATTTTCAAGGGCAGTATTAGAATTTGAAAACACTCGAGGAAAAGGGGTTAACCTTTTGGCTGTAAAAAGAGAGATAATGAAATTCACCAACACTATCTTAAGCAGTACAAAGACCCTAGGATTTATAGATGAAAGAGATCTTACCTCTTGCTCATCACAAAGTTAAGAAAACTCTCGCCTTCTGAGCTTAAATGTTTTACCCCAAATCCTTCATGTAGCATGTTATAGTGCTGGCATTCAAACAGCCTGAGTTCACATCCCACCTCTTATACTCACTTGGTTGTTCTGGGCAAAGAATTTAATCTCTGAGTCTTGGTTTTCACATCTTCAAAATGGGAATAATTGTAGAGGTTGTTCTTCCCTCACCAAGTTGTTGTGAGACTCAAAAGAGCCTGTGTGCTATCTCTAACTGGTTTTACTGTTGTTCATCCTATTATTATTGTCATTAAAGATTCAAAAATATTAACCAGCTTTTAAGAATCCCCCAAAAGTCTTAATGTAGTTTTAAACTTTAATAGTTTAAAGAATTTGGGGACAACTTGTGCACGCTCCATATCACTCTCCTTGCCATTCAAATAGACTATAGGGCCCTGTTATTTCCTTTTCAATTGTGGTTAGGCAGGACATAATTTTACACTGTGTTACTTATACCTCTGGTTTCCTATAGTACATTTACTTCTCCTCCTCCTCCTCTTCTTTCTTCTTCTTCTTCTTCTTCTTCTTCTTCTTCTTCTTTTCTCTCTCTCTCTCTCTCTCTCTCTCTCTCTCTCTCTCTCTCTCTCTCTCCCTCTCTCCCCCCTTCTCCCCCTCTTCTTCTTCCATTTTAAACTGTACTTTGTGTCTCCCTAAGTAATTGCCTTTGCTTGGTCTTCAACTCAACATTTAGCAGCAGTTTGTCGATGTTTCTAACATACTCAACCAGTTCCAGGGGTTCTCTTCTATTTCCTCAAGGAAAAAATATAGAATCCTCTTTAAAAAAAAAAAAGGAACTTTTAAAGGCCTTCACAGTCTGATCCCAATCTTGATATTATAAATAGCTCATAAGTATAAATACTTTGTCCAGAATAATTAAAATAGCTTTAATTAATGATATTACTTTTCTGCAGAAAAGGAATAAATTCCCTAGCGGAAAAAGGCAACGAATCGCAACAATGTCTTATATGCAGTTTGAAAGACTTGTTCCTCCCCTTCTTGCCAGTCATTGGTCAGTTACAATCTAATCAATACACTAACCCCATACCATTCTCTAATAATGTTTTCCCCGCCCTGGTCATTATACTTATGAGCACAGGGGGGTGTATAAAAATACATATGAACTTCAATGAACAGGAATGCTTGCAAAGGAAAATCAACCCTTGACTAGTTGAAGCTAATTTTTGACCTTCCCCTGGGTAAGGAGGTTTAATGTCTGGTGAAGGGACCTCACTCAGTTCAGTGATTGGTCAGGGTTGTTTCTTTTGTCTTATACTCACATACCTACATGTTGGTACCAACAGTCTTTGTAATGTGTATGTATGTATGTACATATATATATATATATATATATACATATATATATATGTATATATATATATATATACACCTATTTAAACTAGCAATTTCCTCTACATTCTGTAAAAACCAAACAGCCAAATACCCTATATTCCTCACACTTGATAAACTTTTGTCCCCCCCCCCCCAAATTCTATAGTCAGACAGTCTGGCCTTCTTGTTTTGTTTGTTGCTCATTTTTATTTCCCATCTCCTTGCTCTCTTTCTAATTCTGCCTCATGGATTCCTTCAAGATATAGCTCAGGCACCACTTTCTAGCTTCATGAAGACTTTAGCAATTCCCTAGCTTCTCTGCCCTCCTTCCCAAACTACCTTTTATTTTATGTCCTTATATTTATTCTTTATATACATAGATTTTAATATATTTTACATACATCATGTATGTGTCATTGTATTTCCCATTCAAATGTAAATTCTTTGGGAATAGAGATTGTTTCATTCACTGAATTTGTATCCGAAATACCTAGCTTAGTGTCTGGCACATAGTACATAATAAATGCATGTTCATTGATTCATTGCATCCTTCTCAAATAGCTATTCCCTCATACAGTCATTTTATTTCAGCAAGTTCCATTCTGGTGTTCATATTTTAGCCAAAATTAAGATTATTCTTATTGATAAACTTGGTTGCATCAATACAAGATCAAATATGATTCAATGAGGATGAAAGTTACCAAGAAGTCAAAATTTCCATCTTGTGTCTCAAGACCACAGAGAAGGATGGAAACTTTAAAACACATGTGCAAAGCATTTATTAAACATCTTTCTTTTGCTAGAAACTATGCTAGGCCCTAGCGATAGGAAGTTACAGATAAAAGAATCCTGTAAGTTAATAGAAAGTATATGGAAAATAATTTAAAAATTCAAAAAGGAGAATAATTAACTGAAAATGAGAAGTATCAGTAAAGGTTTAATATAGACAGTAACACTAAGGCAGCTAGGTAGCACAGTAAATAGAGTACTGACCCCAGAGTCAAATGAACTTGAGTTCAAATCTGCCCTCAAATACTTAGTAGCTATGTGATCTTGGGCAAATCACTTAATCCTGTTTAACTCAATTCCTCATCTGTAAAATGAGCTAAAGAAGGAATGGCAAGCCTCAAATGAGGAAACAGTCAGATATGTCTAAAACTATTCAACAGCAACAATAGGAAATGACAGTGGGACTGTGTCTTGGAGCCTGCTATGATTTCATATAGGATAAATGAGAAGGGAATACATTTTGACCTAAACTAGTACGTTATATTGAGATGTAGTGTAATATGGTAGCAAGGACTAGGCTCGGGGCAGGCAGATTACCTCTGATATTTGCTACCTGTATGACCACAGTTAAAATTGATAAACCTCATTTTCCTCATCTGTAAAATAAAAAAGATGCTTAGTTTTGATAGTCACCAACCTTTCTTCCATTTTTAAATCTCTGCTCTTCTGAGCAGAGATTTATTTTGTTTTCCAGCTATAGTACTTGAATAACATTCTGAGCTTCCTCAATTCTATTTTCTAAATGTTATTCCACAAGTATATCTTTGGGCACTGTTTTACTAAGGGAGGAGAATTAACTGACAGTTTTCTGCTTTGTATTGATTGCTGATAAAAATCTTATTCCACATTCAGTTTCCCTAGAAGAGGACATAACTTTGGTCATTAACAGTCCAAAGTGGTGAACTCTTTAAACATGCCCATATCTTTGGCGTGTGTGTGTGTGTGTGTGTGTGTGTGTGTGTGTGTGTGTGTGTGTAGGGGGAAGGTTTGACTGTGAATTTCAAAGAGATACCTTCCACAGAGGCTTTTTGTTGTGCTTGAGATTCAAGAGGTTTTTGGAAAATTAAATGAGTTCCTTTCAGATATTTTATGTGATCTCCAAGTGTGACTGTAATAAAATCAACTTAGTAAAACTGGATCATTGGTGAAGCAGGTTAGCATGATGTCATCAACTCATCTAACAGACCATTCTTTGATATACTGATTCAGTCAACAGACATTTCTTAAATGTCTACTATGTTTAAGTAACTTGACAAGCATTTATTAAGCATCTTTTCAATAATGAAAACTATTCTAAGCCCTGGGAATACAAAGACACAGTTAAAAGAATCCTTATCCTCAAGAAGCTTATATTTTACTGGTGGATTCCAATATATATCCAAATAAGTTAATAGAAAGTATTTGGAAAACAGGTAAAAAGTAATTTCAACAAAAAGAGTAATGCTAAGTACTAAGAGAAATAAAAAGTTTAGTTAGAGTGATGAGGTGCCTTCATGGAGCCTACAATCTAGAGGGAGCATAACATACATGTGTAAATAACTATATATGTGTGGGTAGATACAAAGACCTAAATATAAATAAATATATGTATATATATGTGTGTGTGTGTGTGTGTGTGTGTGTATAGACAAGTGAAATAGAGCCAGTCTGGAATAATGATCAAAATGCTAGGGAAGTCTTAGTTTTGAATCCTACCTCTAACACTGATAAGATGTGTGATTATAGACAAGTCACATAGCCTCTCTGATTCTCTGTTCCCTCATATGAAAAATGGTGGTAGGAATACAGGGTGTCCCCCCAAAAAAAAGTCTGAGTGCAGTTTTAAGCTTTAATAGCTTAAAATTGCAATGAGAATTTTGGAATACTCTATGGAGTATCTATCTACCACATAGGGAAGTCACAAAGCCACTATGAGAATAGGTATATAAAATGTTCTGAAAACTTTAAATACACTATAGAAATATCAGTTATTTCTAGAGTTTCAAAACTCAATCTCTAAAAAGTCATGAATCTTAATGCATTTTTAAGGGGAAAGACAATTTTCTTGTTTGAATGTATTTCTAGAAATAGCAGAATTAATACCGCTACTCACTCCATCAAAGTCAACTATGGTATACATAAGATACATTTACAAGATAAATTGATAGTAAGCTCAGAGGGAAGGAATTAGCAGTTGGAGGGACTAGGAAGGATCTTTTGCAAAAGGCAAGATTTCACCTGAGAAGGGGCAGCTAGGTGGCACAGTGGATAAAACACCGGCCCTGGAGTCAGGAGTACCTGGGTTCAAATCCGGTCTCAGACACTTAATAATTACCTAGCTGTGTGGCCTTGGGCAAGCCACTTAACCCCATTTGCCTTGCAAAAACCTAAAAAAAAAAAAAGATTTCACCTGAGTCTTGAAAGAAACCAGAAAAAAGTCAGGCATGAAGAAACAGAGAAAGCACATATGAGGCATGGAAAACATCAATGAGTTGTGAGTCAGCAGTTGAAGTGTTCAAGGACAGTATGAAGATGTATGAATAAAGGACCACAGATTTCAAATACAGAGAGTTGAAGAGACAGAGTGAAGGACATCATTCAAAGAGGATAGAATCTAAGAGATATGGAAACAGAAAATGATAACTGAATGTTCCTTTGAAATCTCCAAGCAAGAAAACCTTTCTTCACTATCTGTTGAATTGGGCTCTCCATGGACGACTAACTCTTGAATGGGAAGTCATGGACAAAGGTCAAGCCAGGAGAAATAGGAATAGATGAGTTACTATCAAGGTAGATAGCAAAAAATTACTTCAATAGTGATATCATAGATACATTTGAGTAAATGTGAAGTACTTTACTAGACTTCAAGAAAAATGCAGAAGTTAAGGATGCGGGGCGGCTAGGTGGCACAGTGGATAGAGTACCGGCCCTGGAGTCAGGAGTACCTGAGTTCAAATACAGCCTCAGACACTTAATAATTACCTAGCTGTATGACCTTGGGCAAGCCACTTAACCCGTTTACCTTGCAAAAACCTAAAAAAAAAAAAAGTTAAGGATGTGATGGGGCATAGCTAAGCATCAGCCTCATCTGAAACAGATCTTGGAGAGGGTAGGGGTGCTAATCAGCTTAAAATTTAAAATAAATCAATAGTGTGACATGGTAGCAAAAGAAAAGCTGATATGACCTCTGTATGCTTTAACAAAATCTTAGCAACTATTCAGTCATTTCTGGAATTCCGTGTTCTTTTCTGGAAGTCATATCATAGGAAACCACATCTTTACAAGTTGAATGGTGAGAAATGGGGATTAGCTGAAGGAATTGGGGATATTTTCTAAAGAAGACTTCATGTGGGTCTTTCTTCATAATGAAAATATATGGAGACTTGTTTAGAAGAAGTGGGATTACTAGTTTTGCATAGGCCCACAAAGCAGAATTAGGGGCAGTGGTTAGAAATTGTTCTAGGACAGATTGAATTTGAATGAAAGCAAATCTTCCTCCCAGTTAGAGTTGCCTCAACATAAAGTAAATGGTCTCAGGATGCAATGAGCTCCCTAGAGCTGTGAATCTTCAATCAAAGTTTTGGTGATCCCTTGAAGGGAAAAGTTTTGGTTGGGAGTGAGAGGCAGGAAAGAAGGAAGGTAATAAGCAGTGATTAATATATCTACTTATTATTGTTTAATATAGTTCTAGGCACTGTGCTAAGTGTTTTTATAAATATTATCTTAATTGGTCCTTATAACAGTCCTGAGAAATGGATGCTAATATTATCCTCATTTCACAGATGAGGAAACTGAGGCTGAAAGAGGCTAAAGTGACTTGCTCAGGGTGACATGTCTATAAAGTATTAGTCAGAATTCCAACTTATGGCTTCCTAATTCCAAGTCCAGCACTTTAAGTACTTCAACATCTTGTTTCTATCCTCTAAGACCCCCAGGGAAGAGTCTTTCACACAGCAAGTGTTCAATAAATAGTTTTTAATTTGATTTGATTCGATTCAACAACTATGACACATCTATTAACAGTGGAAAAAAGGAACTATCCTACTTGAGAGTTAGGATCCTCTAAGGCACCCAGATCTAAATCATGTTATAATTCCTTCTTTGTCCCCAAAAGTCAGCAAGATATATTTGTGAAAATGTACAAAACAGCAGGTGATCACTTAGGAAGGAATTGTGTACAAGCTAGTTCTCACACAGCATGAGAAATAGTGCAATAATAAAGTGGAACTGGAGAAATGTCCTAGAATATAGATGTCCCCATTGGTCGTTCTCATACTGTGCAAATGATTTAATAGGCTGCCTCAGAACTCTACAGTAGTATCCTATCATACATTGCTTTAGGAAACCAGGAGAAGGGATTAAAGATTCACTGATGTGGTTACCTATCAGGTTCCGTTCATTCTGGAACCTAGAAAAGTAATTTACAAATTCATTCATTGTTTTGCATATTACCCTAGCAATAATTATGTCATTTCTAATGGAAATGTTCAGAAATATCCCAAGATTCCTATAAAAAAAAGAATTATCTTCAATTATTTATCCTTTTCAAAATCCACATGAATTAAATATATCATTTCCAAGGAGAAGATATTATGCAATATTATGGATAAACAGATGTATTAAATACCTGTTGGCACTCTGCCAACACTAGGAATAACAAAAAGTAGTAACTCAATCCTGTTCTCAAGAAATTTGAATTCTGAACATTCTAGACATGATTAGACATTCTAGACTTGTCTTAATAGGAAAAGACAACTAATAAAGGTGAGGAGAGGAGCAGGAGGAGGTTGAAAGCTGGGAAAGAAGTCCTAAAAGCAAAAAAATACAAGAGATCAAGGTCACTGGTAACAGGAGGAGGAGTATGGAGAGTACAGATTTGAGAGAGAAACCATTTTTTTTCTTCAAAGTATCCTATCTTTTTAATGAGAACAAGATAAATAGAAAGTATCAAGCTCTTGATTTTCAGCTTTTACATTGCTAGTTCTGTTTCCAAATTTAAATCAGATTGTTTCTACTAGTAAACATAAAAGAAAGAGGAAAAAATAAGGTGAATTAAAGTCAAAAATTTTCTGCTGTCTAAAACACTGAAGTTGGCTAAAATGAAATGAGAATACAAACATTTCCCTTTCAGAGTTCTGATACCCAATCTCAACTAAAACTTAGGAGCCTTTGTGAAGCTCCACAACACTCAATTGTTCTCTAGAAGAGAAAATAAAGCAACTTCTAGAAAATCTGTGCATTTTAATGATTCATTGGAAGAAAGTTTCAGCGTTGTTTTTCTTAGTGTTTGAGTGGAGTACATAAATCCTAAGTGTGCCACAATAGAAAATCACACTGTAGGGGTGTTTTGGGTTTTGTTTTGTTTTGTTTTGATTAGTCTTCCTGTTGTTTTATTGTTTTACTTTGTTCTTATCGTGTTGAGAAAATCCCCAGGCAGTAAAGGAAGGTAGATTACTTCTTACATTTCAGCTTCTCTACTCTCTTAAAAGCTTATAAATTTGTAAGGCCTAATTCTTTCCTCTGGGCTAAGGCCCTACACTACCTTGTTACTCAAAAATTAGGACAGGTAAATTGTAGCCAATTGAGAACTTCCAATCATGCATGGATTTTACCACTCTATCAAGGAACTTGTTATTACCTGTTCCAGTTGGTTGGAGGAAAATTCAAATTAATTCCTCCATACTTTTAATAGCCTATTTATGGTTTTGTGTTGGAATACCAAGTTAATTTGGTCACTAGACCCAGATGGTTCTGGAGAAGAAAGTGAGACTGGTGACCCTCACTCAAGTCCAATTCACTTGCTTGTCATGACATCACCTCCCTGATATCATGGTCTTCTTTGACAACAAAGCATAAACATCATCATCACCACTATTTCCCCCCCTCTTAAAACTGTTGCATATGAAAAACTAGAAGAAACTCAGGTGTTCCTGATTGGGTTGACCTAGATAGAAGAGATCCAATAACATGTCTGCATACAGTGAGAATTAGATGCAAGTATCATGTTTTATACAGTTGAATTCAACTGCATCTGCAGTATTCAAAAGAAATTTTAAACATACTTTTCCAATTTGAAAATTTACATTTTTTCCTTTAAAAATAATATATTTTTATTCTACATTTAAAATTCTACATTCCTGTTATAATTATTTTTTTTACCAAGGTTGATTATGATTCCCTGGAACTGGTAGGATTTAATTTTGAAGGCTTAAAATTTGTGATGTGATAGGTTTTAAACAAAATGATATAATTTTGGAAAGTATTTGAGAATTTTTAAAACTAAGATAACTCTTTGAAAATGGAATTTATCATTGACCTATTTTACTAATAAGAGTGAAGTATAAAATAAACTACAATATGACTCCATTAGGATTTATAAAGTTATAAGAGGAAGAAAATTAAATTTATCTAAATATGCAGATTATATGCATTATAATTTAAATGAATTTGTAAAAAAACTTAATTTAAAAAAAATCTGATGCTTCTCCCTAATTTCCCTAACCCCTGGTAAAAAAAAAATTATTTATTCCTTCCACTACTAACAAGTTTCCAGTTTAATGGGACTTGAGTTCATAGACAAATTATTTTCAGACAGAATTTCTTTTTTAAATTTTCTTTTATTAATTAATTACAAGTAAACAAAAATTTTTAAATTTTCTAAATTTTGAATTTCAAATTCTCTTTCTTCCTACTACCTCTCCATTTTTGAGAAGGCAAGCTTTGATGTAGATTATACTTGTCGGTCATGCAAAATATTTCCATATTAGCCATGTTAAAAAAAAAGAAACAAAAAAGATGGGATTGACTATGCCAAAAAATTTCCAAAGTTTGAATCTCTGATAAGCAGCAATAAGAATCAAGATTTTTGTCTGTTCTCAGGTGCTGATCTTTCCAATAGTTCATGTTCTAATACATGACATAGATAGGTGGTACAATAGACATCTCAAAGAATTACTAGTATTGTGGTAATATTAGTCATAATCACTACTAATAATATCTAGTAATACACATTGCTCTAGATGTGGTACCTTAGAATCCATTAAATAATAACATAGGAGGCTGATATAATAGATATAGATGTTGGGCATGAAGTCCCACAGATCAGGGTTCAAATTCTTCAGCCATTTAATGTGTGGTTATGGACAAGTAATTTAACTTCTCTAAGCCTCAGCCACCTTATATGTCAAATACCAGCAGAATGTAAAGTACTTTGTAAAACTTAAAGCATTATAAATGACTGCTATTATTTTTTAAAAGATTTTAATCCCTGCCATAAATACTATTTATAAAATCATGGGGTGAAGGTGAGATAGAAAAAGAATAGCATCTTGCTCCCCCACCAAGCAAATCATTTTACTTTCCAAGTGGATAGCAGGATAAAAAAATATCACCCCTTCCTGCAGACCCTTGATTATGTGAAGCTCCACTCAAATACTGCAGCCAAGTTTTCTGTTAGTATTTGTAAGTCCTGGCTCCAAGTGACAGAAAGGAAGGCTGCCAACACAGCTTTCAGCTCCAATTCATTTATATAAAGATAAGCTTTGCAAAGGGCCTGAAAATCAAGATCTGGCAACCACCCAAGTCCACACCCTTGCTGTGAATAAATACAGTCACACCTGGTGTTCCGGGCTGGTGAATGGGGAAAATGAACAGCATCACTCTCTTTCTTCCCACAGAGTAGGTTTGAAACATGTGCCTTAGAAGTTTGGTCTAGTCCTCTCATTTTAAATGGGGACATTGAGGCTGAGAAAGGTTGAACAACTTGCTCAAGGTCACATTGCTCCTGACAATCAGGAAAAGCATTCATATCCCATCTTTCCAATTCAAAACACTTCTCTCCAATTTGAACTCAGCAAGGGAAGTCTCAGCTGTGTATCCAATATTGATCGTTTCTGTGATCGTGTGGTGGGTTTTCTTTTTTTTTACATCTTCCACAGTAGTGCCCCCAAAACTGCTTACTGTTTCAGGGAGGGGGGAGAGAATTGAAGCTCAAAAGTTTCAAAAGCCAATGTTGAAAATTGTTTTTACATGGAATTGGGAGGAAACTAAGAGATAATTAAAAAAAAAAAAAAAAACAGTAGTGTCCAGTATCTGTTTTTTTAAAAAGCGTGGCAGTTTTTAACACATGACTAAATCTAGCATCCCTCTTTCAATTTTTCCCAATTATTGTCACATCCATTCCCTTATCTTCAATGTCTTCATGTTCTTTTCCCTTCCGAATAGTTCCTCTAATTCCTCCTCCTTACAGTGGTTCCTTTCTGGCTCAGCTTCAATTCTCTCTCTGTCAGCAACATCTCCTAGTCATTCCTTGACCACAAAAAAACCCATGTATTAACTACCTTGGTGATTTCTAACGTTTGTAAAGTGCTTCACATACCTTATCTCTCTTAACTTTCTTAACAAGGTTGTGAGATAGGCGTTATCTCCATTTTATATAAGAGTTGTTCTCAGGGTCATAGTCTGAGAAAGGAATCAAACACTGGTAATAGAATCATTGATTTATATCCAGAAAAGACTTTAAAGATCATCAAGCCCCATTTCCTTGTTTTATAGATGAGGAAACTGAGGCATAGAGACATTAGTGTGCTCAGGATTGCAAATTGTCTTATCTACAGTAGGATTTGAATGCAGGACTCCATAACTTGAAGCCGAGCTTCTAACCTTTATGCCACAATATTTCTCAAGCAGTTTTGCAAATTATTTCCTTTTGAAGAGTATAAAGAACATTCTGTGATGAATGAATGAATGAAAGAATGGAGGAAGGAAGGAAGAAGGAAAAGAAAGGAAAGGAAAGGAAAGGAAAGGAAAGGAAAGGAAAGGAAAGGAAAGGAAAGGAAAGGAAAGGAAAGGAAAGGAAAGGAAAGGAAAGGAAAGGAAAGGAAAGGAAAGGAAAGGAAAGGAAAGGAAAGGAAAGGAAAGGAAAGGAAAGGAAAATGTGTGGTTATGGACAAGTAATTTAACTTCTCTAGGCCTCAGCCACCTTATATGTCAAATACCAGCAGAATGTAAAGTACTTTGTAAAACTTAAAGCATATTATAAATAATGTTGCTTTATTTTTTTTAAGGCCTCCTTTCAAAGGAGGGAAGGAAGGAAGGAAGGGAAAGAGGGAAGAAGGAAGGGGAAGGGAGGAAGGAGGGAGGAGGAGAAGAAAAGAGAGGAAGGAGGAAGGAAGGAATGAATGGCAGGAAAGAGGGAAGGAAGGGGGAAGGAAAGAAGGGAAAGAGGGGAAAAAGGTAGGGAAGGGGAGGGAAGGAAGGAAGGGGAAGGGAGGATGGGGAAAAGAGGAAGAAGGAAGCAAGGGAGGAAGGGAAGAAAAAATGAGGGAGGGAAGGAGAGAGAAAGAAGGGAGGAAGGAAGGAATGGCAGGAAGGAGGGAAGGAAAGAAGGGGAAGGAAAGTAGGGAAAGAGGAGGAAGAAAAAGAAGAAGGAAGGAAGAGAGGAAAGGAGAAAGAAGGAGGGGGAAGGGGGAAGGGGGAAGGGAGGGAGGAAGGAAGAGAGGAAGGAAGGAGGGAAGGGGAAGGAAGGAAGGAAGAAAGGGGAAGGGAGGAAGGGAAGAAGGGAGGGAGGGAAGAAAGAAATGATGGAGGGATGGAGGGAGGGAAGGAAAGAAGGAAGGGAGGGAGGGAGGGGAAAGAGTGAGGGAGGGAAGCAAGGAAGACATGAATGAAAATGAATGAATGAATGAAAAATATTTATTAAATAGTCACTCTATGCTAAACTCAGTAGTAAGTCCTGAAAGTGAAAATAGAAAAACAAGCTTACATACTAATAAGTGAGGACAACATATAGACGAGAGTGATGATCAGAGAGACCAGGCTTGGTTTGGAAAGTCAGTAACAATGATGAAAAAAGGAGTTAGGCCTGTATTTAATGCATGGTACTTCCCATATGGCTATTAGGTGACATAGCAGATACAGTTCTGGGCCTGGAGTCTGGAAGAACCCTCTCCATGAGTTCAAATGTGACAACCCTGTTTACCTCAGTTTCCTCATCTGTAATGTAAAATGGAACTGGAGAAGGAAATGTCAAGCCATTACAGTTTCTTTGTGAAGAAAACCCCAAATGGGGCCAAGAAGAGTTACTACTGAAAAAAACTGAACAACTATAATAAAAACTTACCATGTGATACTCCTTGTTATCAGACATCTTAATATAATATTAATGAGGAAACAGTCTTGTATTTGCATTGCAAAGATTTCCCTTCCCATCACATCCTGAAATTTGTTTATATTTTCAGATTAGTCAGCACAATGCTTCTGTGAGGTCAATAGAACATAAGCATTAATAATCTAATTTTTTGACTAAAGAAACTGTTACACAATCATTCAATGAATCAGAGATCCCAATTATAAATCTGTCCCAGAACATGTGACAGTTCTCCTTTACCCTCATGGAATCACTCTAGCAGTAGTTCTCATTGAACTTCATTCAACAACACAAAATCACATTACTCCAAATTAAAACCTGATAGATGCCCTGGTAGTTGAACCAAAACTTTGGCTTCTGTGAACAACAGAAGATCTAATAAATATTCATGTAATCTTCTGGATAACACATTGAAAAGGACAGCTGGCTCAGGAGGGATCATTTGCCTGGTTTAGTATCTGTTTCCATTTACATTAAGAAAATATCGAAAGAAGTTATTATCCACCAGAGGGCTTAGGAGGTACAATGGAAGCTTGATATTGCACCTGACTGCTTTTGACATTTACCTATTGTAAAAGGGAAAATGTGTGAAGATAGCCAAATGACTTTTTACAAAATACAATCTCAGCAGCTATAAAAGAGAAAAGGATATGACAGAGATGAAACACACTGCATCTGTAAAAATGAGGAACAGGACTTGTCAGCAACACCTGCTTGTAACTATCAACCATTTCAACCTGACCTGCTGAGAAATTACTTAGAGCCAAGTACACCAATGATCCTCAAAACATTAGTGTGTTTAAAAAAATAGAAAAAAAGAGGAGGAAGAAAGAAAATGTAGGTTTTATTGAACTTTTTAACTCTAGTAACTGGGGTGTTTAACTATGAACTGCATTTTTATCACATTTTCTGGGAAAGCGTAGCTTTGAAAAATCAGCTGTTCTTGATAGTTTTATCTGTCAGGGGGCACAGCAGGCAAATATCAATAGAAGTCTTTTCAGAGCTCTTATGTGAGTTATTTTACAATTTTCCCCAAAATATAGTAAATTTGTCACCTGGGCACTGAAATATTGGTTATTATAAATAATGTTGCTTTATTTTTTTTAAAGGCCTCTAACAACTAGAATATACTGACATGCTACTATGAATGGAACCTTGGCCTTGACAATAAGAGATATTTATTCCCATTCCAGCTCCACCATTGACTAGCTATGTGATTTGGGACAAATTACTTAACCTCTCTGTACTTCAGGTCGTTATCTAAAAAACATGATCAACAATTCTTGAACTACTCACCTCACATAGTTATAATAAATAAATGAGGTAATGTAGCCTGAACAGTAGACACGTGATAATAACTCATTTTTATATGATGCATTAAGGTTTATAGAACTGTTTTCCTTACATCATCTCAGTAAGTTAAAAAGTAACAATATTCTTATCTACTTTTTTTAGATGAGGAAACTGAGGCTCAATAAAGTGACTTGTCAAAGATAAAAATCCTTTTAAGCCATAGAAAGAGAACCTGAGTATAATTCTTCTAATCCCAAATCAAATGGTCTTTCTATATGCTTCTTCTTCACCTAAGTTATAATAATAATTTTTATTCTTGGTATTTTCTACACTACCACCTTTCACTTCATTGTCTAGAATGCTGAAATCTTTATTCAATTTTCTCATATTTTATTAGTAAATTCATTAGGTGCTAGTGATTTGTCTACCTCAGTTTCTTCATCTAAAAAATGGGATTAATTAATTAATAACACCTCTTTGCCAGGGTGATGATGTGAAGAAAAAATGTTACCCGCTAAAGGTTCAGGTAGAATATGAAGGAATTCATGTAAAAAATCAATTGATTGGGAGAAATTTTAAGATTTATTTAAGTATTACCATGAGATGATGAGCAGTAAGGAAAGGTATAGGAGCAAGAGAGGTTACATTTCCTAAGAGCAGGCTAGCTTCCCTGAAAGACAATCAGCTCAGCTGAGTAGAGGGTGAGCTTTTTAATGGAGAGGTAGCAGATTAATAATAAAGCATATTTCTTCATCTGATATTTCTTCTACTTTTGAGAATAAAATGAGTTCAAAAATGTTAAGCACTTAAAATACTAAAATATTGTTAAAAAAAAACTTAAAATACTGTATGAATGCTAGATATTATAATTAATGCATCCTAATAGGTTTTTCAGACTAACTGGAAAAAATTAAAACAAAAGGTTTTTATGCTGCTTAGAAGGATTTTTAAAGAATGAAGAACTTCAGTAAGAACACACTTTTAAAAATTGTTTATTCTCTCATCTTCAGTTAGGTATTTATCCTTATTTGGGGAAACAGAAATGAATAATTGCTGATAAATTGATTTGACACCAAAACTAGAAAAGGAAATGGTTTTTCTCTTTGCCCTTTTTCTTTCTTTTTCATTGCTTTTTCCTAGATACTTAAAGCATATTATTTTACCCATTTCCATTGTAGACATTAACAACACAATGCTTTTTCTTTCTTTTTTTTTAGATTTTTTTTTCAAGGCAATGGGGTTAAGTGGCTTGCCCAAGGCCACAGGGCTAGTTAATTATTAAGTGTCTGAGGTCGGATTTGAAGTCAGGTACTCCTTACTCCAGGGCTGGTGCTTTATTCACTGCTCCACCTAGCCACCCAACACAATGCTTTTTCAAAGTGAAAGCCCCCCCTAAGGCTGAATGTGGATAACCAGTTAAGTCCTAATAATCAAATCAGTTTGATAATGTAGACACAACTTAAGAATTCATCATGATTCAGTGACCTCATTAATATGGATATGCCTTTCTTTTAGTGCAGATCATAATCTATTTTTACCCTTCTTAGCTTGTGTACTTATTATCCATCTTCCCCATACATCCTTGATAGAGGATCTGCCTAACAGTCTTCTTCTAAAATTTGAACATTTCATGGACACCAGTGAAGCCATCTGTTTCTCATCTCTCACTCTTAATATATGACCAGTCCACCATATTTTCCAATTATACATCTCTAGGATAATATCTTTTATACTACTTCTTGAATATAAAACATTGGTATTAATTTATGACAACTTGGGAGTATCTACTAAAAATAAATTCAGTAGGCAGCTAAGGTGGTACAATGGATAGAACATTGACCCTGGAGTCAGGAGGACCTGAGTTCAAATATGACCCCAGAAACTTGATAATTACCTAGCTGTGTGACCTTCAGGAAGTCACTTTAAGCCCATGGCCTTGCAAAAAAAGGAAAAAATGAGAACAGATTCTAATGGAGAGCATATCTTTTCATCCTCACATCTGATCACATGCTCAGTATGAAGCATATAGAGGAAAATAACTGACTAGTTAAGTCCTAAATGAGCAAATTATGCATACAGAAGGAAAAGGATGCAGGTTTTTAAACTCAGAGATAGGGACTAGACCTCTGATTTCATTAGTGAAGGAAAATTTGTCTGCTAATGTAGGCACAAGTTTTACAACTTAGCTTATTTGAGAACTGCTTAGAGTCATGGGACTTGCCCAAGATCTCAAAATCTATTTGTGTCATAATTAGGACTTAGGTCTACATCTTCCTGGCTTCAATGACAACTATCTGCTGCCCCTCATCAAAATGCAGTCAAAGTACCAGCTGCTTTTCAAAAAACTGTATCTTGCAACTTATTTGACTACAAATTTTAGGGAAGATTTTTTTCTCTTTCTTTTTTTGGCAAAATAAATGTCAATCACTATTAATGAATTTCATTAAAAAGAAGTATTTTCAAGCTTTGTGGTGGATGATGGGAAAATCACTCTGAAATTTTCACAATTGAAAAGAAATGTATGGTACACACACACACACACACACACACACACACACACACTTTCCTGACCTTGGTAACCAAAAATTCTAGCTTAGAATATGATTCATCTAATATAATAGAACTTTTCACTAGCAATACCCCCATTCCTACAATACTTTCCTTCTTTACCACCACTTCTAGGTCTCTCTGGCTTCCTTCCAGACCTAGTTCAAATATTAATTTCTTCAGAAGTCCTTTCTCAGTCTCTCCCCCAAACTTTACCCCTTATTAGTCTCTTTCCTCTGTGATTGTCTTCAATTTACCCCCACACATATCTTTTACTTATATAAGTGATGTCTCTCCCATTAGAATTAAGCTCCTTGAGGGCAGGAACATTTAGTTACCTTTCTTTCTTTATATTTCTAGTATTTAACATCATATGTGGCACGTAGTAAGTCTTTTAAAAAGGCTTGTTGATTGAATGATATTCACTTATGTAGATTAAAATAGAATGTACCTCTTCATTCTGTCCATCAAAAAAAGAGAGAGAAAAATCAGTCAGTTTTCATCATCATATTTAACAACACAGCAATCAATCAGCAAGCATTTATTAAGTGCTTGCTTCGTGACCTGCCTTGTACTAAGTGCTGGAATTAAAAGTCATGCTCAAGAATATGTTTTTAAATTGTGCATCTTTATTTGGTTTACCAACATTTTCACCATGAAATGTTTTTAACTTGTTTTTCACTGTTTTAATGGTGTTTGTGTTCCTTTTGGTTGTTGAGTCATTTCAGTCATGGAGGATTCTTCATGATCCCATTTGAGGTTTTTTCAGCCAAAAAACAAACAAACAAACAAAAAAACACTGGAGTGTTGCTATTTTCTTCTCTGGGTTATTTTACAGCTAACAAACTGAGGCAAATAGGCTTAAGTGACTTGACAAGGGTCACAAAGCTATGAAGTGTCTTCAACCTGATTTGAACTCAGGAAGATGAGTCTTCTTGTTTTCAAGTCTGGCACTCTATCCATGGTGCCACCTAGCTGCCCTTGATTCCTTCTGTATTCCTTCTAGCTTAAAAACCTGAGCTGAGCATGAGGTGACTCACAGAAGATCTCAGATTGGCCACATTAACAATAATGGCAACAGGAGGGAACCCAGATAAAGTCCACCTACCAAAATGTCTGCAGTTTTACAAGACAACTAAGGCTATTTTCTTCCACAAAAGACCTCCTCTGGTGTCGCATTATGGCATGGAAGTGGCACGAGGCTCTCCAGGGCTATGTCAGGGAGCCAAAGTTTCATGCAGGTTCTTCCAAACTGGAATCAGTTCAAGTACACTTCTCAGATCAAGTTATAACTGCTACCCAAGGGCCAGCCTGCTAAGTGCAGTAAAAACTCAATTCCAGAAATCCAGGGTTGAATTTTTGTGCCAAGACAACCCATGAAACAGATGAAAATACAAAATTCCCCTCAGTCTTATGTGGCACCTTTCCACTTCTGCTATGATAGCACTGGAATAGCAGAAAAAAAATCTACAGACTCAGGGGACATGGAAGGCTGGTGTTCAATACTGATGGAATACTGGTGAGGTCACAGATCCATCAAAATGTGAAGTAAATTAAGTACATGAAACCATCCTTCTCTTTACTACTTTCCATTTTTCCCACAGTAAGGAGTTACAGGAATGCCTTTCTATTTTTATAATTAAAATGTCCTTTCACACTATTTTTTACTTTACTTTTACTTTGCACACACTATTCTTCCTCTTTTTTTGTTAAACTGCCCCCTTCCCTATCTGAATACAACAATGAACAGTCTTTCCAAATCCCCATTGTGTTTATATCACAGATTTGGCATTTATATACTATCTTTTATTAGTTAATAATCATGATCATAATCATAATTGGCATTTTGTAGCTCTTTAAAGTTGTTCATTATCTTATTTGATCAGCATGGTATAATAGCTAACATACTAGACTTGGCGTCAGAAATACATGGATTTCAGATCTACTCGCTATGAATCAGTAGAGAAATCAATAATACTGATAATGTTAGCTGACACTTAGTACTTTGAGGTTTACATAGCCCTTCTCATGTTTGCTTTTCACAATAGCTCTGGGAGATAGGTGCTATTATTATGCTCAGTGTATATATAGGAAACTCAGACTGAAAAAAAAAAAGATTAAGTTACTTATCCAAAATCTCATGGAATGTGTCTAGATAGATTTGAATTTTAGATCCAAAGTTCTATGCATTGTTCTACCTAGCTTCCTCTCTGAACCTGTTTCTTCATGTAGAAAGCGAGAGAGCTGAATTTAATTGTCCCTTCTAGCTCTAAATTTAAGATACTATGACGTTGTAATTCTTACAGTAACTCTATAAGGCAGGCAATACAATTATTGTTGTTTTTGTTGTCATCATTGCTGTCATTGTTCAATCACTAATAATTGCCTAGCTATGTGACCTTGGGCAAGTCACTTAACCCCATAGCCTTGCAAAAACCAATAATAATAATAATAATAATAATAATAATAACAACAACAACAATAATAATAATATCCCCTACCTCCCAGGGTTATTGTGAGGATGAGATATTTATAAAACACTTTGTAAATAATAAAGTACTGTATAAATGCTAGCGGTCATCAGTATTCTCATTGTCAACACAGTGATAATAATTGACACATTGACAATCAATGATCACTAAATGTGTGTTGAATAACTGTTGATTAAAATTTTTGTAATAACTTCATATTCTCCATAAGTTAAGCTAAATGATCATTGCAAAGGACTGTTCAAATTCAAATGATAGAATTTTTTTCAGAAGAAAATATAAACAATGATCTAAATGAAATAATTTCTCTTTATATCTGTTTGCAAATTTGATCCCAGACTAATTTTTTTTTTGCTGCTCTCTAAAATAATGACAAGCTGGGAGGAAAAAAAATTCCACAGCTGACAGTGACTAAGCTAATGAGAGTTTCTGTAGATATCCTTTGAAGCATATTTCATATTTTATTTTGTCATCCTCATTTATAATACTCCTTGATGATTAGTTTGACTGTAACCTGTGCAACATTCACTTCCCCCCTGTTAATACATCTATCCATTTATAAGCCCACCTTGTGGACTCTATTAATCCTGAGATAATTAAACTCAAATTTGAATCATCTAATGCCACACTTTTTGTGTCTCAGAAATGGAACATAAGATAAGCAGTCCCATAAGATTCATGAAAGAAAGAAATATTTGGAGGGGGTTTCGGTTGGGTTTTTTTTTTTTGCTTTGTTTTGTTTTTTGTATCAAGATTCTACAGGATGCAGCAGCGCTCAAAGAATCAATTCTAGTTGTCAATAGGGAATTCAAGGACCAGGAACCTACTCTCCATTTTTTTTTCTGTTCCTCCAGAGGATCAAATACAATGTTAAACAATAGATATTCAATATATCCCTTTTCATTAAATGAGGAACAAATCACGTGTTTAAAGCATGCCTTTGAAACACTCTATTCTACACCATGATGTGCACACAAGAATTATATTGACTCCTTTATTTTGAATCAACCACATAACCAGGTCATCACACAGAAACTCAGCATCCAAAGAGGACTTTTCTGATCCTTGTAGCTCTAAAGTTAGAAGAGCATGGAATCATGGGATGTGGGTGTAAGCCATCTGGTCCAACAATTTCAAACTTTGAGTTTACCTAAATGGATATGGAAAAATGAATAGCATATGACGGTGTCAGAAAGAACAATTTCATACGTAAAATATTCTAGCATACTATCAAAATTTCCCTGGTGTAAGCTGCCCTGTGAAGTATGTTAGATGTGTTTTACAAAAAGATAATCAACAAGCATTTATTAAATTTTCCCTGTGTATCAGCATATTGAGGAATAGGGATATAAAAATAGTTCTTGCTTTCAAAGAGCTTACATTCTGTCAGAGAAATCAATATTTATATGTATAAGAAGATAGAAACTAAAAAATTAATTTGGTGAGCATTAATAACTATAAAGAATAAGAAAGGTCTCATGATAGGAGGTAGACTTCAATTGAATTTTGACAGAAACTAGGGATTCCAAGACATAAAGGTAAGGAGAGAGTGCATTCCAGGCCTCAAGGAAGAGCCCAGGCAAAGAAATGAAAAACTGAATGGTAGCAAGTCAGCTAGCTTAGATGAATTACAGAATACATATTTGGAAAAGTGGACCAGAACCAGATGGTGAAAGTCTTTAAATGTCAAATAGAGGAGGTCATAAGGAACTACTAGGACTTCTTAAGCAGGGTCAGACCATATTCTAGAGAAGCAGCATGGCAAAGAGCTCAATGGGCTGACCTTATAACCAGGGACACTCAGGTACAGGTCAGGCCTCAGATGTATAATAGCTGTCCAACTCTATTCTGATCACTCAACTTCTGAGTTCTCTCAGGCTATTCTGTATAGATAACGGATGCATTGTTGAACTCCATTGATATAAGCAGCTTATATGTTGTAATACTCCTCACCAATGAAATCATGTATATGGAGAAGGGAGAGAGAAAGAGACAGAAAGAGTGGGATGGCCTTAAAGCATACACAGACATTCCCTCCCAAAGTTTAGCCTATGTAACTACATGAAATTTTTGGGAGATCCTCTTTCCAGCCATGTATGACTGAGGGACGTTCTGTGTGACAAAAAAAAAAAAAAAAACTTTTTTTATTGACTGAGGAGGCAGAAAAACTGATGACTCAGGGAGTTCTGCTCCTAAGTGGGTGAGTGTATAAAATGGGTCACCCACTCCTTCCTTGCTCACTTTCATTTGTGACTGTGAGGAGGTAGAACTACTTTGAATTGTTTCCAAAAGCAACATGAGGAATGGCAGCAGAAGCTCCAAAGATCCCAGCAGAGATCCTATCAGCAGTCAGAGTTGAATGGCATGAGACAAGACCGAAGTCCATGGATCTCCCAGACCTGAACATAGCCAGACAGTAGGACTAGTGGCTGCAGGGCCTGGGCAGCTGCAGAGCACGAGTACCGATTTTGCCTCTCCACTTGTCCTGTATCGGTTCTGAATGATAATGAAGTATCTAGCTTCACCTGACTACCTAGATATTTTCATCTCAAAATACCATGATCATGAAAGAGAAACGAGGCAGTCATGTGCTCATGACTACCACAGCCAGGTAGTAACCGGTCGTCTTCTTCAGCTAACTCTAAACAGGGGAGAGTGGGTGGTGGCTTGTGGTAATTCCTGTTTCCTTGACAGCCCTAGGGGAAAGAAAGTGGAGAAGACATAGTTGTCCTTTCTATACCCACGCAGTTGGGACTCAGCAACAGCTGAGTCACCCGTTCATCCCACTCCATACCCAACTAGAAAGCTATTTGGAATCACAGATATCAGCCATGAGGTTAGTATGTTAGATGTGTTTTGCAAAAAGATAATAATCAGTAAGCACTTATTAAATTTTTGCTGTGTAACAGCGTTAAGGAACAGGGATACAAAAACAAAAGTAAATGATTTGAAACAGGGTCCTCCAAGACAGGAAAGAGCATCCATGCTTTAAGGACTACCTTGTCCCATTTTGCCATAGGGTTAAATCTACCCCTCTTGCAAAACATTCACACAAAAATATATATGTATGTATATACATTATTAATTTTAATTATTAATGTGAATAGTAATGTAAAGCAGTTGGTTAAGTCAGTGGATAGAGTGTTGTGCCTTGAGTCAGGAAGATTTGACTTCAAATGAAATCTCAGATATGAGTCTCATGACTCTGGGCTAGTCATTTAGTCTCTGTTTCCCTTAATCCATTGGAGGAGGAAATGGCAAACCACTCTAGCAACTTTGTCAAGAAAACACCATGGATAGCACTGGTATGTTATGGTTCACAGGGTAAAGAAGAATTGGACACAACTAAACAACTGAACAACAAATGTTCCTATGCATGTCTGTCTGTATGTATGGACTCCAAAGACATGTGTTACTGTTCTTCCCATAAATGAATCAAGAACAAAAATTGTTTTGGATTTCTTTTAATAATAAACCACCCTAAGTGTAAGAAAGTCTATCACATCTGATTCTAAGACTAGAGTGAAGTTTCACACTATGCTTATCTCTGTTTCCTTCAAAATCTTTATGTCCAAAACTTTATATCAAGGTGTCTTCCAAATATACAAGAACCTAGAGCTTCATTAAATCACTAAAGACTTAATATCTTGTTCTTGCCTGACATTACAGCTTAGAGAGACACGCAATCTTAGAGTGATGGTGGATCAAGTTCCAACAGTTACCTGAAAGTCCTTAATGAGTTGATGCATTTCTGTGAAAGGATGAGTAATAGCAACCAAGGTCAATACCTCTTTGTTGCTTTGTGTTTGCTTTAGAGATGTACAAGACGCATTTATGTCATGACCTTAGAGAATTTTGTCACCAAAAACATTTTACTCTAGCTCATTGAAGAAAAATCTACTCTAATCATCACACTCATTAAGGATTTGCTCTAGACTAGAATTTAACTTATATCTCTGAGTAGGGAAATTTTAGTTAATGCAAATTGAAATCCTTCAGGTGCCAGACTTTATAAAATATAGTTTCTATTAAAGCAAATGTCAATTAAGGTTATTACAACACCATCTCAATACCTTTCTTTTACAAGTTGCATGTTTTTAAAAATATTGCTATGACTAATTCAACTTGTGGCTAAAACAGATAATCAATCATCATCTTAAATGACTGCCTCCTTTCTTGCTGGATAGGATATTACATAAATATCGTAATAAAATTGATATATTACTGAAAGGGTCTGAGTTACCGGAAGATATGGATAGATAGATAGATAGATAGATAGATAGATAGATAGATAGATAGATAGATAGATAGATATAAAGGGAATTTCAAAATTATACTAATAGTTTTAACAAGCATATTTGCAGAAAATCTTACTTCTGAGAATTGCAATAGATTAAGGTTTTCCAATTAATCTTCCCTTAGGTCCAGTTTAGAAAGAACTCTGGGCCTGGATTCAGAAAGACCTATAATTCAAATTTGATCTCATACAGCTACTAGTTGTCTGACCACTTACCCTCTATTGTCTCTGAAAAAAAGGTAGTCCCTGAAACTGAAAGCTGTGGAAAATAAAGCCAGTTTACTCCTTTACAATATAAAGAAGTATAATTTGTCCTCAAGTAACCCATCACTAGGAGGACTCAGAGTTTGCTGGGTCCTTTCAGTATCTTGGATTTGTTAACATACCCCCGCCCCCGAGTATGGGGACTAAATGAAATAAAGCAGCTACCCATAATCTTCCAATTCTATTATAAAGGAGAGGACCCCACATGTAAGTATACAGCTACAGGTGCAGTACTAAAACTCTAGGGCTCCTTCATGTAAGTCAGGAAGTGGATCCTCCATATCCTCTAAAGAAGATACTTTGAGCTACCACTTGTAATAGGTCCACATAGTGAAAAAGATAGCCACTAAAATTGGGCCAAATGTAATATATAAATATGTATAGTGAGGAAAAATACACATTAATCCTGGCAAGAGCAGTAAGATCTAGATGCAGATACTAGAAAATATTTGTTAAAGCTGTGTTTTACTCAATACTTTCAACACCAGGATCCTGACCCTCTCCCTGAATTAGGTTTATTCACCCTTCAGTAGCTGACTTCAGAAGTCTAGGGAAAAGATTCTCACTTTTTGGAGTATTATAGATTCTTTGGGGAGTCTGATGAAATCTAGGGGTTTTTTGTTCAGTTGTTTATGATTTCTTCTTGATTTCATTTGGCATTTTCTTCTCCAGCACATTTTACAGAGGAGGAAACTGAGGGAAACAGAGTTAAATGACTTGTTCAGGGTCATATAAGTAGTAAGTTTCTAAGCCTGAATACCACTGTGCCACCTACCTGCCCTAAAAAAATCAATGGATTCCTCAAAATAAACTTTATTTTGGTTTGATTTTTTGATTCATTAAGATATAAAATATATAGAATCACAAGGAAATCTAAAGGAAGGCAAAAATAAATGTAATTGTCCTGCATACAAGTCCAGAGAGACTAGTTTAAAAGAATCTCTGATCTAGCAATTTTTTTAATCTATTGATTCATTTTCTGCTGTGGGATCCCAAGGAATTCTTTCTCCCTTTCCAAACAACTCATGATGAACCAGGAATTATAGATAGATAAACAGACAGACAGACAGATGGATGGATGGATGGATGGATAGATGGATAAATAGGTATAAACATATATCTAAATCTATATTTGTATATATGCATATATGATAATATACACTCATATATATATGTACATGTATGTGTATATATAAATGTTTTCCAAGGATAAATGGTGCTCCCCCTCCCAATTTCTGCTTACTATCATCATTCATCACACCAGTCAAAGATTTGGCAGCTACCTTCTTTTCATTTATTTAAAGGGGGGAAACAGATTCACAAGTAATAACAATAATGGTAAGCAAATCATTTGTAAGGAAACAGCTGCCTAAGCTGCCTATAATTGGTGACAAAAATGCATGCTTCTACTAAATTTTGTACTTCTAAAAGAAGAGAGACCAAAAAGAGATCATCTGTCACTTTAATATGAACTTTTACAGAAATTCACCTTTAAATGGCAAGGAGAGTCAAAGGAAAGTTCTTCCTCACTCCTCATCACTCCCCATTAGCTGTTTGTTCAGGCCAAAAGGTTCAGTTCTCATCTTCAACCTACCATTATCTGCATCATGATCTCTATGAGTGAGGGGACCCCAGAGGAACTGTAAGCCTGCTCTTCCCCCATTCACACCCCCCTGTTACACTCCTTCTTCTTCCCCAGAATACTCTCCCACAAACCAGTGAAATCTGGGAAAGCCCATTCAGTTTGCTCTTGTCATGTCTGAGATCTAACAGAGAATAAACCTAATTCAGGGAGAGGGTCAGGATCCTGGTGTTGAAAGTATTGAGGTAAAACATAGCTTACAGAATGTAGCTATAGTAATGTGCTACACATTAATTTATATACACTAATTATATAACTTTATAATTTATATTCCTCTCCCCAACAAAATATAAACTTCTTAAAGACAGTGATTATTTAATTTTGTTTCTTTATTCCTAGCATTATGTTTCCTGAATACTACCCAAAGCCCTAAAACTCCTTTGGTATGAGTTTTGTTCCTCATTAATGGAGTTCAATGCAATCACCTTCTGTGAGGGATAGTTTTCTTAAATTGTCTTTCACTGAAGCAGAGGGGGAAATAATTGACCTCTTGGGATTTGGGGGCTATAGTTACAAAAATACCATCTTGCCAACCTAAAATGAAACAGTCTCTCAATGTTGACTTTTTGAGGTACTTTGCTCTGTTTGATCTTATAGCAAGCAAACTATTTCAACTATGTAAGCATTACTTCCTGCTTGATCTGGTCACAGTAGTTTCTGTACAGGTTAACATCAGAAGAGGTTACTTGTGTACTTAGTTTAGAATGGATTCGTGCCTAAGCATGTATATATCCATCTACAGATAGTGAACTCAAACAGAAGACTTTGTATGAAGGAAGAAAATGTACATGTTTGTGAACAAAGACTGAATAAGCTAATATAAAATATCAGTTAATATTTTATGCTGAATACTAACTAAACATCCACAAGGAGGAATAATCAACAAATATATTGAAATAAATTAGATTACATGACCTCTTATATAACTTCTAATTCCAATATTCTATGGTTATCATGGTTTAAATAAAATGTTCTTATTTTTTAAAATTCACTGTCTCATCAGTAACATGGAAATGTTTTAATTTTTCACACATCACACATTTCATACAGAATTTCAAGTTGAATCAATATTTTCATTTTCCAGTAATTATCCCAGACCATAGAAAAATTAGCCCTGGTTCATGAATTTGCTTATTTTTCTCTCACTGCAATCTTTTGTTAGGATTTTATCTGCCACATAAGCAACCTACAGAGAGTTAATAATAAAAATACTTGTTTCTTAAGCTCTTCTTAAAGATGAGATCAGTCCCATCTATCCAAAACATGAATAAACCAATAGCCATTTCTCATTAATTTTCTAACACTAGCTTCTTCTCTTCCTAGTCCCTGATGCCTTACTAGGGAAAATAGGGAAGGGAAGATGAGACATGGGAAGCTGTGGTAGAAAGAATACTAAATTTGTTGTCAGAGGCCATAGGTTTGAATTGCAACTCTAAAACTGAGCAAATTGTCTTACCCTTCTTGGACTTTGATATTCCTCTGTTGTAAACTGAATGTAGACTACATGATTTCTAGAGTCTTTTATCCTTCTAAATCCTATGATCTTGCTTCTTTAACTAATAAGGAAAGTTTGTGACCCTCCATGCTGCTAAAAGAAAAAAATATACATTCACTGGCACTGAGTCCTAGCAGAATTGCTGAACTGCTAAGAGATGAACTCAGTAAAAACTGATATGGTTTGGAATCTGCCTGCTTTAAGTTTTATCTTAGCCAAGCTGAAGTCAAAAATCAAAGTACTTATAATCATTTCTCATCTCACCAACTACTGACCATTTTAATGTTTATTCATATCTCTTCTTTATTCCACTCAAGAGTAATGTAGAATGACATTCCTGATATTTATATTTTGTGTGTGCATATGTTTTTGTATATTAACTCAAATGTAATCTCCTTGAGGGTGATAAACTCTATATTTGAAATTAATAGATTGCTTATCATATGACATGAAAAATGTGAAACTCTATTTTTAAGACCATTCATTAAAGAATATTAAGGAGAAGAGATTGAGATTTCAGTAAATAAATATAACTAACTCCTAAAGAGTGAATACTGATGAACCATTGATGGGACTTAACAAATACATTTCTTTTTCTTTTTTAGTATTACTAACAATTGTTGTGGGTTTCTTCTTAGCTGTGCCACATAAAATTGGTCGGATTATTGATGGAAGTCCTGCTGATCGCTGTGCAAAACTAAAAGTTGGAGACCGGATATTAGCTGTGAATGGCCAATCTATCATCAACATGCCTCATGCAGATATTGTCAAACTCATTAAAGATGCAGGTCTTAGT
The DNA here is from genome assembly GCF_037893015.1 of Macrotis lagotis. Lineage (NCBI taxonomy): Eukaryota > Metazoa > Chordata > Mammalia > Peramelemorphia > Peramelidae > Macrotis > Macrotis lagotis. Next base: position 158,064,630 of record NC_133664.1, on the reverse strand, counting down.
GTAACTCTTCGGATCATTCCTCAGGAGGGTGAGTAACATGGCATCAGAGTTGTTGGAGTCCATTCAATAGAGGTGATTGTTCCTGACTTGCTTGCTATTATCATGGGTTCTACAGAGCTGCCATCATGATAGGACCAGAGAGTTTTTATTTCTAGCTTCCTCAACTATTGCCTGACTTCTTAGAGATCTTAACTAATTTCTTTCATGAATAAGTTAAGTAACTTTGTAGTCAAAACATTTTAAACCCAGAGACAATCTGTTATTTGATTTCTTGTAGTATGAATAGTACTGCAATTTCAGAGAAGAATTATTATGTTGTTGAATACTGGGACCCATTGAACATCAATGAAAGAACTGCAGTTCTGAAAAATGGCTTGGTTATAGTATATAGTACTTGAGCTCTTGAGAATTCTTCTTATTTCAGATCTGGCTAGATCGATTTTGAAAAAACTCTGGTAGATCAAAGGAGACCAGGCAGCTCTTTCCCACATAGGAATAGTTTATGTGTCTTTGATTCATAATTTCCACTTAGTCTTTGAAAATTCATTGTGAAACAATAGCTCCATCCTGAGGCCTGGGAGAGAGTCACCATTTTTACAACTTAGGACAGTTTCTCCAGATAACAGTCTGGAGTATGAATTCAAACATCCCCCTGCCCAGGGGGCTAGCTACTCCCAGCTTAATGAGAATGAAATTGCATCTCAGTAGCAGTGTCTTATACAGAAGTTGATGTAATTACTTAGCTCATTGTCATCTGTTTTATTTAGATCTCCCTCTGCTGTCGATCTAACTCCCTCTGAGTATAGTCTAACACTCTCACAGCAGTCACTGAATCACTAAATAGTCACCTGGTTTTGTAAATTAACCCAGAAGAAGAATCAGAAAAGAAAGTATAATATATGTCATTTTCAAAGGATATAGCAATAGATATTCTCTATTTATCTATCTACTTATTCACCAAGAACTGAATGGAAAATGTCTGAACATCCCTTAATGAAAATATGATATTATCTACAAATATAATTAACTTTTATGCAAATATTGGAGAGGATTTTTTTTTATTATCTGAATCTGAGAGAGATTTAGTGTTTAGTTCAGTCACCCAGCTATCACAGAGGTAGAATTTGAACCCAGGTCTTCATACTTCAAGCTCAGCTTTCTGTCCATTATATCACATTGCCTTTCCAATATTTAATGGAAATTCATTATTTTGAGCAAGATACTGAAAATATGAACCAAGTTGATATGTTTTCATTGTGAAATATGACAATTTCTCCCCTTGTCCCAATATACAAAAGTAATTGCAGTTGAAACCTTAACAAAATATGAAAAATATTAAGGTTACCAAGAATTTGGGGTTTGTTTTTTGTTTTTTGGCAAGCCAATGGGGTTAAATGACTTGTCCAAGTTCACACAGCTAGGTAATTATTGAGTGTCTGAGACTGGATTTGAACTCAGTTGCTCCTGACTCCTGGACCACTGCTCTATCAACTGTGCCACCTAGCTGCCCCCTTGCCAAGTATTTTTTAAAGAAATGACTCAGGATCTTTATGTTTAACAGATTGTTTTTTTTCTATCTATAGAACTGTGGCATCCCAGAGTTGAGTTATGATCATTGAATACAACTAACAACAATATCATTGTGAAGGGAATCTGGGAAGTAATTGATTGTAATAGGGCTAGTTTCTAGCATCCTCAACTAAAGTTTAAAAGGGGAAATATGATTTAACACTTCTACCCCAAAACTCTCACACTTGTGGCTAAGAGATCTTGCCTCCAAGTCATCCAAACTGAACTAAAATTTGAAACTCCATCAAATCTTTTTTTATAAAACTGTCAGTGACCTTAGTTTGTCTTTTTTTTAAAAAAAAAAATCTTAAAAAAAACCTTTTTTCCTTTCGTCCAGATTGAATGATCTTTTAATGATACTCATGTTATTGAGAGAAATTGTTGAAAAAGAGTTTCTAATTCAGGGCGAGACTGATTCTCACAGTTTTAGAAATATGACTGGGAAACCAAAATAACCAAAACTAGGAGGTGAAAAATTCCCAAGCTGACCCATAGTAGAAAATGGTCATTATTAACTCCCTCAGTCTTGTTTTCAAATGCTTGAGTGACTGGGTTTTCATCTTTGGTTTTCATTCTGCAGAGTTAAACAGCCCAGCTTCTGCCCCAAGCTCGGAGAAACAGAGCCCCATGGCCCAGCAGCACAGCCCCACAGCTCAGCAGAGTCCTCTGGCCCAGCCAAGTCCTGTGGCACCTAACAGTCCTGTCACTCAGCCACCTCCTCCCCAACCCCTCCAGCTGCAAGGACATGAAAACAGGTAAGCATCTCTGATGTTCTTCCTTTCCAGGTAGCGGGGGAAAGGAAGATGAGACCAATTTGGCTCAATTAGGGATTTACGAGTTACAAAGTTTGTGTTATTTCCAGTATCTTCAAATGAAAGCTTTTGTTATCCTAAGCAGCATTTTTATCTTACTGCTCTTATTATTTTTAAAAGCACTTGACTTTCAATGTTCCAGGCTTCTCATTTGTAAGGATGAAAATACTGATATCTGTACATGCTTCATAGAAATCTTGTGATGGAAAAACTTATTTTAAAATTTTTCTCCAACATTCCTTTATAAGACACAAGCCCTCAGTCTAACCTTCACTGGAGAATTTCTGCAATTAAGAAGCAACTTGGTCTAGGGTAGATATTTTCAAATTTTTTTATGTCATGGATCCCTTTGAGATTCTGGTAAAGTCTATGGACTACTCAGAATACTGCTTTAAAATGTTTAAATAAAATATATATAATGATAAAGGAAACCAATTATATTGAAATAAAAATGATCAAAAAAAATTTAAGCCACTTCATGCACCCCAGATTATGAACCCCTAGTCAAAGGTAGTGTTTTCTAAGCAGAATGCTCAGAATCTCTGAGTTGCTCTATTTTCTCACTTTTAACTTAACTCTAAAATGAAAGGAAGAAGGGATGTTGTTCCCCTCACATAATCATTAATGTACCTCAATTTATCAACTACAGAGAATGACCCAGTCATGACTTACAGATATACAAAATATATCCAACTGAATTTCTCTATCTATAAATAAGTGACTGAAATTAACTACTCTGGTCCAGAATCACTGGTTAGTACTTAATTGGGGTCTGCCCAATCAATTGAACAGAGAAATCCCTAGTGCTAAAACATAATTTTTTTCCTATTCATTCACTTAACCTAATGTGCAAAATAAGCAAGCATTTAATAAGCCAGGTATGATGTTAGGTGATGGACTTTAAAAGACAGAAATGAAACAGATCTTGCCTTCATGGAATCTGCATTCTAACTGGAGAAACTGCATATACAGATATAATTAGTTATATACACATATTTGTAAAGAGACCATAAAATAATATTCAAGGTAAAAGTACTAGTAGCTTTTGAAATTAGGCAGAGCTTCATATAGAAGGTGGCATTTGAGTGAACCTCAAAGGAAACTAGGAATTCTAATAGGTGGGTGTGAGGAGAAAGAGCATCACAGGCACATGGGGATAACCCATGCAAAGACCTGGAGATGGGAGATGAGATTTCAAGTTAAGTCAGACACAGGGCATATGAAGAATAGCAAGAAAGTCAACCAGGACATTTATTTATTTCTTTACAAATAAAAGGAAGTATCTTCCTTGAGTCTAAAGAAGGTTAAAAGAGATCATTATCAGCAGTTAAGAGCATAAATCTGGGTACAAAGAGGCATTGGATTAATGAAAATGTTGGCAGTTTTATGCAGTAGATTGAGGGATTTAAATTAGATGGTCAGCTTTGTTTGATCCTAGAAAAAGTTGCCAGGGTAAGGCGGGAACTCATCTCTCTTGGAGCTTCTAGAAAAAAATGACAGTTTCTCATCCCATTCACAAATTGTGTAAATAGTGCTAATTAGGTTTATGATATCTATTACTTAGAAGGAAGACAGGAGGAGATTTTGTATGCTAACTTGAGCTCTAAGGAAAGCATGATAGATAAAACTGTGGGTTTTAGAACATTATTATATATCCTCCATATAATTGGAAGTGGTGATAGGATTTGAGAATAATGTGGATTTAAAAACACATTTAAATTTTTTCTTTCTTTAGCTAAAGGTAAGAAATAATAGGCTGTGGGAGCATATAAAATCCTCAATGATCTTTTCCATAATTATAATATTTTCAGACTGCCTGCCTTCTTTCACTGTCTCTCATAATGGGGAAGTCGAAGTGGGAATATCTTTTTGATGATCAGTATTCACTTATACTGTTGCAAAACAAATATTGTTCCCATACCCCAGGTGTTATTTCCAGGTGTTTTGCTCTACTCTAATTCTTCCAATTGACTTCATAGAAAGTAAAGGCTATCATTCTCAGCTATTTACATGATATGGTGGGAGGAGTGGGGAAGAGAATTAAAAGTCTGGATAGAAAAGTCACTGAAGACTGTGGAACAAGTGGCAAAGATAAGAATTTTATTTATTTATATTTTACTATGTGAAGAGTTAGACAGATGTGTTAAATACTGGGTTGGATGCTGGGAATACAAATAAATTTTTTTAAAAACTTTGCCTATCATCAAAAAGGGAAAACAATTTATAAAGAATATGAATAATCTATTTTCCATTCAGTCTCTAAAGGGATTTTCTTAATATAGGAGTCTCATATCACCTTTCTCCATCCCCCACTAAATAAATCTAGTGACTTCCAATAATGTCCAGGAACAAATACAAAATGTTCTTGTTAGGCACTCAAAGTCCTTCGTAACTGAGTCCCCTCATATCTTTCTAATCTTCTTTTACCTACCTCACATGTACTCTTCTGTCTAGTGGCTATTCCATAAACAAGGCTCTGGATATTTTCTCCTGCTGTCCTCCCATGTCTTGGTTTCTTCAGGAAGCCTTCCCCAACCTCTCTTAATTCCAGTGTTTCCCTCTTTTAATTATTTCCTATTTATCCTGTATCGCCTATTTCATATCCATTTGTTTGCATGTTTTCTCTCCCATTTAATTGAGAAAAGGAACTATCTTTTGCCTCTTTTTGTGTTCTTTTCACATTGCCTAATAGTAGGTTCTTAATAAATGTTTATTGAATTATTGAAATATCAGATACACGAAGATGCATGCAGAGTAGATGGAAAGCAATCTTAAAAGGGGAAGTTCTGAATGGTTGAGGTGGTAAGGAAAAGGAGGAGAAGGCAGGGTAGAATCAAGAAAGTCAAGAATAAATCTAGATGCCTCTGAAATAAACTTCACCTGACTTAACTTTGGCAGCCTGTAATTTCAACATTCTTCTTTCATCCTAGTATTCAGTTTAAAATTAGTAGAAGAGGCCCCACCAGTCACTGAGCCAGCTTCTCCTTTTGGCTCTGCTAGGGTCATTTAAGCCCTTCAAAATCACACTCCTCTGACACAGAGAGTTCACACCTCCTTCCTGAGAAGGTGTCTCATACTGAATTAGCCTCTATTCAAGAAGATTGGTGGTTGTGGTCACTGGCCCCACCTACTATAATCTCACAATAATAATCTGTTCAACTTTTTTTGCTGGTTTTAAAACTAAACATTTCCTACACCCTAGGATTAATAATAACAGCCCCACTTTTATCTTTATTGATATAGGCATGTATTTATATATGTATATATAAATATATATGCATTCACACACAGCTTAAACCTTAATAGTTTAAAGCTTCATTAAGACTTTTGGAATACCCTGTACATTTTTATGTTAATATGAACATGTGTGTACTACATAAGGCTTAAAATTTGAAACTTAATAGCTTAAAATAGCACTAAGGCTTTTGAAATATCCTATATACATCTGTGTGTGTATATGTGTCTATATATATGCAAGTGTGTGGTGAGATGTGTATGTATGTCTACATATATGTAGACACACATCTGTACACATGTGGAGGTGTGGTGATAAATACATAAATATCCCTAAATAGACAAAGCAATAGACAGACAGACAGATGGATGGATGAAACAGATGGATGGGTCTTGTTACATCTCTGCCTCTATTTCTTAGTTATTTCAGTCCCAAATCTCTCAAAATGCTATAGAATATTGACATTGCTATGTTTTTAACTGAAAATCAGCAGTAGTGTTGCTTAAGTGGCATCCAGAATCCTTGCTGATATCCAGACAGTCCACTTCCAAACATGTGAAAAGGGGACCCCTTCCTACTACTGGCTCTCACCCAGCAGCAACAATGGTATTTTCTTAAGCCTACAAGAAAAAAAATTTTTGCCTTCTGGGTCTTTCTGAAGAATCTTACAAATCAGGTTAGATTCTGTATCAACAAACATGCATGTTCACATGGTCTGCTACCCTTTGGGGGAATTAAGCCAAGTGTTCCATTAGAATGGAATGCAGTAAAATGGTATTACTCAACTACCCACAAGGACATTAACTATTTTGTACGTTGGCATCTTCCCAAGTATTTCCTTCTTCCCACACTATCTAGTTAGTGTATATTCAAAAAATGAAAAATAATCTTAATGTCATAATAAGCCACACTTTATCTTGAAAGATAAATCTGCAGGAAAAAATCAAATTGTTATATAACACACATCAGAGTCAAAAAGAATTCATTCTGAAACCTAATTTTCCAATGTTTTGTATTACATCCCCCCCCTCTCCACTAACATAGACAATTGATAGCTTACTTTGTTTCCATTGGTTTGTACCCAAAAGGCATTGTGTGATACAGTAAATAGGGCACTGAATTTGGAGTAAGGAAGACCTGGTTTTTTAATGCTGCCTCAGACAGTAACTATGTGACTGACCCTGGGCAAGTCAAAACCTCTTGTGCTTCACTTTCATCATCTGAAAAAAAATGACCTCTAACATCTCTTCTAACTCTGAATCTGTGATCCTGTAAGAAATGATAAAAAGGGGCTGGAGATTAATTTTCTAAATAAGCAATATATTCAATTAGTTTTATATAACCTAGCTTGCCTTTCCTCTCTAGGCTTCATTTTCCTTACCTGTAAAAAATAAGAGACTTCAGTTAACTGATCTCTATTGTCCCATCCAACTGCAAATTAACAATTCTAATATCTCAAATTTTAAGATTCTTTCATAAAGATGAATGTCATTATAAGCACATACATATTGAACTATGGAAATATAAAACAACATTTTTAGCACTTACAGCAGAAAGGGAGGATTACAAAAATTCCAAATGGCATTGTTATGTATGCTGGATCTTATATCATCTGTTTGTGAGACAGTAGATTTATTAGTTAATATCACACAGAAAATCAATCAATAAGTATTTTATTAAGTACTAATGCCTGAGAATTTTTGTAAAATAAAATTGAAATAGTATTTTTAAAGTATTTTGCAAATCATATAACCATATAAAAGGTCATCCTTTAAACCATTCTTATTTCAACCTGTTATCTTAACAATCTCCCAACTAATTGAAGACAAAATTTTCCTTTACAAAGTCTTTCTAGGCCGGAAAAAAATGCCCTTTTCTAATGAAGTTTTTTTTTTGTATCTACTTATCTTTGTACATGTTATGTCCCCCAAATAGCTAGCCAGGAAGACCAGAGTTCAGATCCTGTCTTAGACGTAACTTGTCATGTGACCTAGGACAAGTCACATAACCTTAGTCTAAGTTTCCTCATCTATAAAACAGAGATACAGAGTTGTTGTGAAGATATTATGAGGTAAGCCACATAAAATCCTCCACAAATATTAATGTACATTATAAATTCTAGCTATGGTCATTATTTAATAACCTCCTTCAGGCCATTAGATTCCTGTCAGTATTCTCAGAATACAGCACAGCATCTTGTACATAGTTTAAAAATGTTTATTAATCCAAATGGAAACTTTTAAAAATCAATCTTTATTGCTATATGTAGGGATTCATTTAGTTGGGCAGAGAGGATGATAGCAATTTTACAAAAATAAAATATAAACAATGGAATTACAGTGTTCTACTGTAACTTAAAATCATATAGCCTATCACGGTCAAGGAGACTTTTCAGAGAGAAATTTGACACACCAACAAATGACAGCTAGTTTAATTCCAAGTGAAAAATACATGCATTTGCATAACTAAGCATCTTACTCAAGATTATTTAAATAATTTTCCTCTCTTTGTGCAGGCTCCCAGTAGGTGCCTGGACAGCTTGCTGGGGCTCAAAGCAGAGTTTAAATTATGCAACTTACAAAAGGCATTTCTTGCCTCTGTTGGGGTTAAATACCAAAGTGGGATCTGTTGAGTAAAGCTAATTTTAAAAAATTGTGCATTACAAATACCTTTCCTAGGGACTCAGAAAGAGCCATCAACATCTGTTGAGGGCAATTCAATGTGTTCCCACCAAATATTGATTTTTTAGTAAATTAACATAGATTAGTCTCAGTGAGTTAATAAAACTGCAAAGGAAAAAGTCCTTATATGTTTTCCTCTTTTGTAAGAAATCTCAACTTTTTCTTAGAACTTAATATTTTCTTCTTCCATGTTTCAATATCAATATTAGAAATTTAGCTTTTGTGAGTTATTAAATTCTCATTATACAAAATGCTATCTTTCTTCCCTTACTTGGCATCCTGTGACAGCTCTCTGTATTTAAATCTCTGGGTGACTTATTGTGCATTGTTGCCATGGCAATAAGCAATGAGCTAGATAGCTAAGCACACTAAATATTCATGGTCACAATATGAGTGAATGCTCTCCTTTTCAGTAGTCCTATAAAGGTTGGTACCAAGTATTTTCCCTTTGGGGGAAATTAAAGACTCCTAATCTATGACATCTTGACTTCACAAACCAAAGCAACAGGGAACTTTTTGAGTCCTTTGTATCCTTGTTTGGGGATGAGTTTTTCTTTGTTTTGGCATGTATTGAGGTGATGACTAGGATATAGAAACATCCACAGAATGAGAGGCTCCCAATTTCTAAGAAGGGAGAAAATCAGGGAATTAGTACCCTTGTCCCTTCTTTTTTTGTATACTCCTAATAATATCATATTTGATATGTATTCTGAGTACAGTCACACCCTGTTTAGTTCTTTTGATTAATTGTTCAAAAACACATTAGTGCATGGAATAGTTGTAAATATGAAAATAATGTTAAAGAACATAAACTCTTTGAGAGCATGGACCATTACTTTATACCCCCAGCACCTATTATCATGCTTTACAGCTAGTACACAAGAAAAAATTTTTTTAAATTATATTAAGGGGGAACTGAGAATATAGAGGGGAAAATAGGGATAAAGATAGAACCTATGAGTCCATTGGTACAGGTTGCTCTTGCATATGGAAATAACAATTCAATCTGGCTTCTACTCTGCAAATTGATCTTAGAGAATTGTCTGAAATGGTGATGTCAAATGTAAATAGTTCTACATAAGAATAAGCAAGGTTCCTTACAGGCTGCATATGATCTTAATTTTAAAATATCCTAATATTATTCTGCTTTTATTTATTGTGTAAAGTATTTCCAATTACATTTTAATCTAGTTCAGAGTCATGTCCTTATGGATGACACCTTCACTCTAGAGGTTAAGTGATTGACCCATGGTCACAGACATTTTGCGATAAGGGAAGGACTTGAACATATTGATCCTCTTTGAAAAAAAATGAACTACAATCAGATATCAAAAACCTAGCTTATGGGGATATGATTATATTTAATAGCTATTTTTAAGTAATGTGTAGGGGTGGCTAGGTGGTGTAGTCAATAAAGCACCAGCTCTGGAGTCAGGAGTACCTGGGTTCAAATCCAGTCTCAGATACTTAATAATTATCTAGCTGTGTGGCCTTGGGCAAGCCACTTAACCCCGTTTGCCTTGCAAAAACAATGTGCAGATTCCTAGGAAAATGTCACATGAGATATTCAATGATATATGAGATTTTAAAAATCTTTTTTAAACAATTGGGCATAGTAATATCCCTGACCTTTTTACACAAATTAATTAAAAATTGCAGTCATTATGTCATTATGAACAGAGAGTAATCTATTAGCTTTGTTTAGGTGGAGCTATCATTTTGACTTCAAATACTTAAACTTTTAGGTGAAAATATATATATGTTGTTTGCTAAATAGAAAATATTCTGTTCATTTTAATTTCTTTGGAATAGGGAACTTATAGATGATAAAACTCTGTTCCAGTGCAAGTTGATACCTACTCTAAAACTTAAGAATTTAATGACTTACCTAGAGTACTATTTTACTTTTTCTATAATTGTGAAAAAGGTAGAGGAATTTCATATTCTTCTTTTATGATTAATTTTGAAGATGTTGACTTTCTCTCCCTTTCAAGACCTAAGATGCCCAAATAATCATTATCCTGGTGTGTTTAGTTATAGATCAGAAGTAAAAGCAAGGCAAGATGTGAAACCAGACATCCGACAGCCTCCATTTACAGACTACAGGCAGCCAGCCACAGACTACAGACAGCCCCCATTGGACTACAGGCACCCCCCAGGAGTGGATTATCAGCAACCACCACCCTTGGACTATAGGCAGCCACCTTTGTTGGACTACAGGCAACATTCTCCAGATACGAGGCAATATCCTCTTTCTGATTACAGGCAACCCCAGGTAATTTGCATGTAATAGCCATTTGATAAATACTCATTGAAATAATTTAAGAAAATATTAACTATGGTTTTCTACTGACTAGGACAATACTCTAGAGGTGTCCTATTATCCTTTAATGTGTGACAGTGCAGGGGTTGAAACAGAAGAGAAATGGGTCGAACTAATCCCTGCTAGTGCTGTGCCAGCTAATTCTTAGATATTATAATACCTTAACCCAGTTAAAATGCATTTAACTGAGCTGTTAAGGCAGATGCTGAAAATTTTAGGCAAAGAAGGAATGTAGGAATCCAAAATCTAATCATTCCTAATGTACCCAATTTTTATATTTTGTAGATATGGTGATGGAATAGGGCAGGGGAAAAAAATCTTTAGTTGCTTCTTCATCAGGAACTAAAACAAAGAAAGTATATCTGTATTTAGATCAGATCTTTATCACCTTTGTGGAAGATTACCTTTATCTCCAAAATAAAATTTCTAAGAAAAAATCAATAAAATGAAGCTAAATAATAGAACTTGACTATTGCATGGAAGATCAATTATGTTTTGTGTGCTTCTGTTTTATATTACACAATTCATGGAAAGAGAAAGCAAAAGCAAAGCCCCATTAATTCTCACTTTACTAATAGGCAAAACCTATTATTTTTAAACACATACACACAGCCTGACGTGAACAGTGATATTCAACAGCTACTGAATTAGAGAAATTAAGTCATAGGATCATAACTATATGTAATGATAACATATTTACCAGTAAATTGAATCATACCCAAATTAAGGCTTCTAAACTACAGCTTTTTGAAGGACCCAAACTAATATATTTAAATGAGCCCAGAGTGTTTGAAGTTTTGATTTGCCTTTTTTTTTCCAGTGGCCAGCTTAGATGGCATCTCCTTGACCCCATTGCCACCTAAAGCAAATTAATTTAATTGTAGCAGCAAAATAAGGTCACTGAAACTCTCTGAGAGCCAAAGATTGCCTATTCTATTTTCTGCCCCAACAGGATTTTGATTATTTTACTGTGGATATGGAGAAAGGAGCCAAAGGGTTTGGATTTAGTATCCGTGGAGGAAGAGAATACAAAATGGATCTGTATGTGTTGAGGTTGGCAGAAGATGGACCAGCAATAAGAAATGGAAGAATGAGAGTAAGTAAGAACTCTTTTCTCAGAATTGAAGATTTTATTCTAAAACCAGGAGTCATTGTTCTACCACATAGAATAGGGTTGGGTTACCTTAACAAGGAAAAAGTTCCAGTACTCAACAGTCTTTAGGACTACTTTTGAATTCTCTTTATCATCAGGTTTTTCTTAGTTTTAACATTGAATGAACCAATTCAATTTAAAACTTTATTATAATTTTACTTTGAATTAAACATTTTCATCCTAAATCCATTTTCTTTGTTATATAGATTTTAAAAAACTGAATTTATCTGATGAAATAATTTGGTCCTTTAAGGTATTCTTAAATTCCAGTTCTTCTAGTTTTAGGAATTACGTTTTATGTAGGAATTACATTTTATTGACAGTAGCTAAAAACCTTTCATTTCTTTTCATATACTTTCTCTGTGAAACTTATTCATTTGTTTGTCTTTAAAAGAGAACTAACCTAAAAGGACAGAAACAAAACATTTTAGAACAATTTAAAGGGGGAAGGAGGAACATAATTACTTTTTTGTGGTTGAGTAATTCAGTTGCCATTTAAGATTTTATCTTTTGACTTTTTTTAGCTGACATTAATCAAAAGGTTCTTTAATTCCTTGAAAATAATAACTTCTCACATTTCTATAGCACTTTAAGTATTATAGCATGCTTTTCTTAAAACAACCCTATAAAATAATGTACATAATAATTCAAAATGAGAATAATTCTCATTTTGCTTGGGGGATAACAGAAAAAGCCTATTCAGTGTTGCAGAGATCACACTGGTTTCTAAATGAGAAGTGTTCTTTCTACTATATCCCACTGCCTTTCTCCATTGGTAATAAATTGATGACAAAATCTCTTAAGTATTGACAAACTACTTTACCTCACCTTGGACTCCAGTTGCTGGATTAGATTGCTCTGAAATTCCTTATATCTTGGACAATCTATATTTCTGTATTTTATACAGTTCTTCAGGTTTTCTGTTTAAAAGGGATACCTCTAAATACATGAAAATAATTTTAAATATTTATACATACATGTATATTCAATTAACTTTGTCAGGAATGTCACAAAATGTCTTCACCCAACATGACCAAGATCAATCTGAAATGATCTTTTCTTGATGAAGCCATCCTAGTTTTTTGAATGAATACCTAGAAAGGAAAGCAGTAATCACAGTTTCCTTTTTTAGGGGTTTATAAAATACTCTTTTCAGCAGAACAATATGGACCAGAATCTTGCCAAGAAACAGTCAATCTCACAGAATCAATCATCCCTCTTTTTTAAAATTTCACAAACTTTTTCTCTCTGCAACTGTATGGCAGCTCTTCTTTTCCTGATATCTATCTAAAACCACTTGCTGTGGTTCCTTGGTAATGTCTGCACATTACCTCAGTTTTCTGGGTGTTGTTCATCTGGACCTGATGACTTGAACTCCCCAAGGAAGCTTCAACTCTGTTAACATTATTAACTATTTTTGTTCTGACAATTCTAGTCCAAAGTCCATTTTCCAAGGAAGAAAAAACAGAAACTAAATAAGATTAGAATAGTTCTTCATACTCCACCATTGTCATCCATTATCATTATCCTATAAACACTAAGAAACGATTCTGTCTCATCTTTGCTCCTCTTTTACCCAAAACGTATGTGATTACATATATACATGTATATACATACATATACATATACACATACACATACATATACATAATGTGTGCATGCATGCATATATAAATAAATGTGTATATATAGTGGTATATGCACATCTATATACATAGCTATATAGATATACATGAATATATAGATGTGTAGACATACAGAAAATACATGAAAACAAATTTGAAAACCATGTAGAAACTATACATAAACATATAAAATATATGTATAGATATGTGCATATATAGATATATACATATATAGAAAATACATGAGCAATATATATAGAAAATAAAGATGAAAATCAATATCTAGATATAGATACAAATATATGAACATATAGGTGTATGCACATATGAGACTGTAACTTAATAGCTGAAGAGCTGACTCTGAACATATAAAAATATATATCAACACATAAAATATGTATATATTTGGTATATACATATATAGATGAAAATCAATATGAAACATATGGAAAATATAGAGATAAACACACACACACACACACACCCCTTCCAAATCTGCAAAACAGGGAAGATAGACTAGTGATGATCCCTAAGGCCTCTTTTAAAACTAGTTTACATTTCATAATTTTAAACCTGGTTCTAACTATACAACAAGATTAATCTGTTGCCCTTTTCTCGGTTTTCTGTAACTAGAGAGAGGAGTGTGTCCTCCCTCCATATGGCACCATGATAGAACTATATACACTTCTCTGCCACAAACAAATCAGTGTTCTGTCTGGCTCTAATCACATAATTTCTCCAATTTTTCATGTATGATCAGAGGGCCCCTCTCACATCTTTTATTTATTTATCTTTTATTGTCCAAAAGGTGCTACTGCCAATTCTTATAGTAGACCAAGAATGAATGAATGAAAGAATAAATAAATTAATACATAAAATAAAGGTAGCTTTATTCATTGTGCAAATAGTAGCAAGAATCAACCATGAAAGCAATGTAGTCCTACAGAAAGACTACTTACTCTCAGGACCTGGTTTCAAATTCTGCTTCTGATAATTAATACTTATATGTTTTTTAACTAGTCACTTAATATTTCTGGACCTTATTTTTAAAATGAGAAGATTAAACAACATGGTCCCTAAAGGCTCCTCTAACTCTCAAAAGAACATGACAAGATCTCTGAATTCTGAGCTGGAGGGAAATTTGGATACAATTTTCCAGCAGACCTTTAGCTTCAGTTTTTGATGAATTTTATTTTGAATGTTCTGCAATGTTTGCTGGTGCTAATTTAAATAGGAATCTTGACTGATAAAGGATTGTAAAACTTAGGATGGGTAAACATGAACCACTAATGACTTTAAAAAGCTATTCCTTCTTTGTACTACCTGCCCAAAAGAAATTCATCCACAACAACTCAACCATTTGAAGGCTTACCTAGCATTCTCCTAATAGAAAACTGAGAGGTCAATAAAAGAGTTGTTACTATTTCTTTTTTACAGTTCAGGAAGCTAAATTTCAGAGAAGTGAAGTGATTTCCCCAGTCCCAAAGCTATGAAGTAAAAGCATTTAAAGTCAGGTCCAATGGCTATAAACCCAAGGATCATTCTTAGTGACTGGAAAACAGTAATTGTTTAATAAATATTTATTGAATTGAATTCATCAATACCATATTATAGGCACCCAGGATGATTCCACATTCATATACTAATTAATTAATATATAATTAATAATTCATCCACAAGCCATTAAGTGACTGTACTTTATAATAGAATTATAAACAGTATCCTGATTTTAAAATGTGCTAATTGTTTATCCCTACAATAAACAGTTAAGCTCCATTTGGTTTGTAGAAATGATAGATAACTTAAACATGGGATGCATGTACATAGATTCAACTGTCACCATGAATATGTACTTAGTTTAGAATGAGTTATTCCCATAACCACAACCACCAAAGAGAAAAAAGTAAAGGTTTCTTAGAGAGTTAGACTTTGATGGGGGGGGGGGGTGCAAAACATGAGAACTTGCTTATTCTTGTTAATCTTCATACTAAAATTAAAATATATCACCACTAGCTGATCTCACACAGGTAAGGTACAATCCTTCTTGGTGTGAATCTGAACTGATGCTTCCCTTTTCCCTCCTACTGACCTTCTCACTGGCATTCTCAATTTGACCATTTTATTCTTTCTGATTTTGCCTCAGAAGTCTGATTCTTACCTTAAGTGTTCCTGACTCCACTTCCTACTCTCTATGTCTCCTTCTTCTGGTAACCTAACATCCAGTGTAATAAGCTCCTGCCACCACTGATCAACCCTTTTGAAGCATTCTTGACTCTGGTACCTTAGAGAATGAACTGCATTATAGTGGTTTAGGAGAAAGGCTCAAGTCAATTTCCATCACATAGCGACTGCAATTCTCCTTAGGCAAGTACTACAAGAACCCAATGGGAAAAAATGGCAAATTTTCTCATCCACAGACTCACTACTAGGTCCTTTGCTTGATTCTCTAAAAGAATATCAAATTAATTTACTATATGTTTAACAAATGCTTGAAGGACACGCAATTCTTAGTGATTCTTAGTGTAAAACGATAAGATTAAATTAGTCCCATTGTCAGACTATTGATTCCGGTGCCTTATTTAAACTCCTGGAGGAAATGAACTCGTATATATCTTTGTATGTTCCCAGTATCTTGCATATTCCCTTAAACACAGTAAGTAATTCATGTATATTGGTTAAATGAATGCATGAATATAGTAAGTGATTTGGTCAAGGTTATTCAACTTTTGAGGGAAAGAAAAAAAATTGCAATTCAGACTGATGTCCTGAATGGATTTTAATCCTCAACATCCTTTACCTTCCTGGGTGCTTAGCTGGGTTTTGTTTACTATTCCTGAGTATAAATATATCTGAAATAGTGACACACACACATACACAAATCATAAAAGGTAACATTGAAAATAGCATATATTCTCATAGTAATAATAGAGAGAATCCGTTTATTGACCTTTTGAATTGTGTGCCAGTATTTAAGAGGGAAAAAATTATTCAGAAAAATCTGCCCTTGGATGTAAAATAAATGCTTATTTCTCACTTAATGAAAAATCACTCATTTTGAGCACCTAAATCTAGGTATAATACAGATAACAGCAAACATTCATTTGTAGGAGGTCAAATCTAAAAAAATCTAAAACTCTAAAAGAAATAAGCACAAGGTCCCCTGCATCACAGACACTAAAAGGAGGGAACAATAAAACCAATTATTAAATTCAAGAGATCATTTGGAGACCAGAAAATGTCATTCCTGCATTGTTTATAAAAAAGGATAAAGGTTACTTTAGATACCTCAATGGCCTCCCAGGACCCCTCCAGCTCAAAATCTTTTATCCTATGATCCTATAAAAAGATGAAAAGCAGCACTGTCTAATCACTTTAACCATTTAAAAACTCTCTTCACCAAAAACAAATTTGGATTTTTGAAAATCATAGAACAAAGAACTTAAAACATAAGTAGAACCTTTGAGGCAAAATATATGGATAAATGAAAATCATTAGATGATATAATTGTGCTTGAGTTATTTCAATCATGTCCAACTTTCCATGATGCCATTGGGGGTTTTCTTGACAAGATACTTGATTGATTTGCCATTTCCTTCACCCTCTCATTTAACAGATGAGAATTAAGTGACTTGCCTTAGGATCACACAGCTAGTAATTGTCTGAAGTCAGATTTGAACCCAGGAAGATAACTCCAGGCTTGACGCTCTATCCACTGCATCACATATCTGCCCTACTTTAGATTGGGCAAGAAGCAGTACCAGAAGGGAGGTAGAATTAGAGGAACTACTTTAGGAAATTTCATAGAAGAAAAAAGAGAATTTGTATTTAATAAAATCACTTAGCATAAGTAGCATGAATGAGTTAAAGTAAGTTGAGTTCAACCTAATTCAGCAGTATAGTGATTAAAGTTCTGAACTTAAGAGTCAATGTCCAAATTCAAATTCCGTTTCAGGCATTTATACTTTAGAAGAGTTCAGATGAAGAACATCAGTTCACACAGAAATAATTTTTAAAATGTATTTTCAATATGCAGCCTCCTTGTCTGAAGTAGACAACACTCGTGTTGGAGGGAACAGAGGATGGCTAATACATGCTTTGGTAGTAGATTAAGACCTTCTCAGGGTTTAACATTTATTATTGAGTTCTAGGCAGAGTCAGTATGATATCTATCTGTAGGAACAGCAAAATGAAGGTCTTTTCTAAATTGTCTAATATGGAATTAAATACCAGGGTCAGAGAACTTAACCTTAATTTTGCCAATACAGCAAAAGTCTGAAAACAGGAGGAGGTATGATATGAAATCTCTGGGATTATTAGCCTTAGCATACTTGTCTGCTGGGGCCATGGGGGGCGGGGTTAGGGCCATACTGGTCATACTTTTTCAATGATTGACATTTGTTAGCTTTTTAACTGTGAACAAATCACCTAGCTTCCCAGGGTCTCATCAGTGAAATAAAGGGATTAGACTCAATAGCCTCCCAGCTCAAAATCTTTGATCCTATGATCTTATAAGAAGATGAAAGGTAGCACTGTGACCATCTAAAATACTCTACACTACAAATTCCTATTTTTGAAAATCATAGGAATATCTAAAACCATACATAGGACTTTTGAGGTAAAATACACGGGTAAAGGAAAATTCATAATCATTGTGATTCAAACTGAAAAGATTCATAATTTCAGTAGATTAAGAAGAATATTACTGTTAAAGAAATTATTTTAAATATGGTTATTATTAGAAAATATAGATGCAGTTATTATCATTGAAATGAAGAGAATCAAATGACAAAATTTGCCTTATCATGATATCTGGCATCACTATCCATCCTAACAATTAGCCATTTCAAGGATGTACTGTCACCACTCAAGTATTGTAAAATCATATAATCTTAGAATTGGAAGTAACCACAGAAGTCATCTCAACCAATAAATATTTTAACAGGATTCTCCTTCTAACATCTATTTGCAATTTCCAGTTTCCTCTGGTTATGGGAAGGAATCCCACTATCTCCAATTTTGGACTATTCTAATTGTTGGAAAGTTTTTTTGTTTTTTTTTTTTTCTTAGAGCAAGTTTAACTCTACCTCTCTGATTTCTATTCATTCATTCTTTCCAGAACTTTCCTCTGGGGAAGCAGAATCTATTCAGATGCTTAGAGATATAATTACCACGTTCTCCCTTCCAAATCTGTGCTTCTTCAAGCTAAACATCTCTAATTCTTCTAAGTTTTCCTGATCTGGCATGGTATCAGATCTTCTCATCATATTATAGACTTTTACCTGCCTATCAATTTCCCTTTTAAAATGTGGTACCCATGTCTAAAAGTAATGTTTCAGATATCATTTGACCAGGGTAGAATAGAGGGATTATAACTTCCTTCCTCTTAAATGATATGGTTCTGCTAATGCAAGTTCAAGATAATGTTTTTGACCACCACATTACAGTGTTTGTCACAGTACTGTCACAACTCACTAAAATCCCCATGTCTTTTTTCACATGAACTGTTGCTAAATCATATCTTACCCATTTTGAAGATAGGCAATGCATTTTTTAAGTCTTAAATTGTACAATATACATTTATCCCTATTGAATTTTATCTTACTAATGATATGGTCCCTTTGAAATTTTTCCCATCTCACTATTCATCCAATTTCCTCTCCTCTTCTGTGAATCTCCCTTACCCACTTCTTTCCAGTTCCTTCCTGTCTTTATTCCCTCTGTCTCTTCCTGAGTGCCTGAGTGTCCATTACAAGGTTATGATTCATAACCTTAACTAGACCTTTCTCACAGAGACTCCATCCATTGATCACTCATCTAGTTCCCTATCATAATGCTTTTATCCTCTTTCCTCAAATCCCCATCACAAATCCTGAGATTACATCCATTCCCATTATTTCAGCAGTCATCTCTACATGTATATGTTCAAAATCTTTATCTGTGGCTCTGAATTTTCTTTCATATTATAGAATTATAGTTTTGGTCTGCTTAAAGCCTTTTTGTGACTTTCCACCTCCCACTGTCTAAAGTCCAGTGTCTTCATCCTGATATTCAAAGTTCAAAACAATCTAAGTTATGTGCTATGGTATAGCCAAAGTATTCTATTCAGTAAGTCCTATAATAATTGTCTTTCCCTACCACTTCCTCTTGAGATCCTATCAACCTCTCAAGGTCCAAATCAGATACTACCTCTGTAAAGTCTTTCCTGATACTCCTCGCCCCCAACTCCCAGGGAACAATTTCTTCCTTTTTGGAAACCAGAATATTCTATTTGTACCCTGGATGTATGTATACATACCATCAACTTTTGCACTTCATTTATTTGTGCATTTATCTTCTCCCAACTTTAGAATGAGAATCATTTTTTTTTCTTATTTTTCCTTCTCCAATACATGGAATATAGTAGATATTTAATAAATATTTTTGCTTATGAATTCATTAATGCTATAAATGCCACAGGAGTGATATCTACTTACTAGGGGAAATTATAATCGTAGGATTTTTTTAAGAGCTGAAAGAGATCTTAAAGGTAATATCATCCAATGCTTTTGCTTGCTACTTAAAGATATTTTAAGGAAGAAGAAAAGAACATTCCTGTGATCACATAGCAGTGAAGGACAGAGCTAGGATCTGAATCCAGATACTTCAAATACCAGCATTCTTTCTACTCCATGGAAGACAGGAAAAGATTTTTGTAATAACTTGTAAATAAATATATAGTTAAAAACTCTAAGGAGCATAATTTAATTAAGAATTGAAAGTACATAGGAAAAATAGCTAGAATTCTTTATGCAAATAATAATGAAATATACTAAATGATTTATTGATGAAATCCAGTGAAGTAGAGACAATAAAAAATACAAGAGACATTCAAAAGGAAGAATAAGTGAAAATGTTTAAATGAATTTTTAAAGTATGAGTCAAAAAAGAAATCCAAGAGACCTGAAGATTATTCTTAAGTAGCTTATATTGTCATGCAATGTATTATCTTATGTAAATAGAAACAATATAGTTATTAATTTATTTTTTATTTATTTGGAAAGCACTTTTCACTTCCCCTGTACTCTCTTATATCACCTTGTTAGACAAAGGGGCAAATGAATGAATGAGTCAATAAATGAACAGATGAATGAATGAAGCATTAATCACTTACTATAAAACTAAGTACCATTCTACTTGTTAAGAATACAAATAGAAAAGTAAGATAGTCCCTGATCTAAAATAAATGTGAAAGGTTTCAAGCATAAGAATTAAAAAATGTGATCATCCTTAATGTAATAAAGCAAAACAAAATGGTAATACTTCATCTTTCCATCCATTAAATAATTTAATTTTCTGAAACAGAACCATTTTATGGTACCAGGTACTTGATGACAAAAACTTTGTTTACTGGGACTGTAGTAGATATGGCTATCACACCTGTGGAAACAGTTGCCAGGATGCATCTGAGGGTATTGGGTTGAGAGCATCACTCTTCCTCTGGCTCTTGAATTCGAGATTCTAAGCTATCTTCAAAAGATGGGGGGGTCCAGGTGGTGGAGGGGGGGTTTATTTTGCTGGCATATGCTACCTCCTGACTCTTCCTTGGGTTCCTTATGTCTTCAGTAAAACTTGTTTGTCTGTAATTGAAAGTGCAAATAAAAAACTGTATAGCAGAACTCTACCAAAGAACTTGCCTCATTTAAAAGAAAAAGATAGGCAAAATCCTTCAATAGTCACTACATTTGGATTTTTCAACTTTCCTTCTGTATAAGAGGAAATACTCCAGAAATCCAGTCTGAGAAAAGCCATCTAGTTTCTAACTTTCTCTCTGTATTTGAAAAGTTCAGCGAACGTGTTATCACATTTAAGAAACATTTTTAGAAGTCTTAACCACCTGAAATTCATCTGCTTATGAGACCTTGTGATATAACATGTTAACAACTACTATATGACAAGGTTGGGGGTTTTTTTTTGGAATTTTTTTTTCAAGGCAATGGGGTTAAGTGGCTTGCCCAAAGCCACATGGCTAGGTAATTATTAAGTGTCTGAAACCGGATTTGAACCCAGGTACTCCTGACTCCAAGGCCGGTGCTCTATTCACTGCGCCACCTAGCTGCCCTGACAAGTTTTAATAAAGAGGATGTAGATGTCTTGAGACCCCATCAAGGAAATGCCTAGTTTGTCAATAGCTGATGTCATTTTTGATGGGACTATGACAGTATGTCAAGACCAATAAGTAATATAGGAGAGGAGCCCTTACCCTTCACAGGACTTATTAAGCACATCAAAGGTACCTAATGAATCATGGTTAAATTTAATGGTTGTTCAACTATTATGCAACATGTTTCAGAATATCATCTGCCTTTACATTTGTTCATAATTTCACTTGGGTACCAAAATATAAAGTCATATATGATTCCCATCTATAGGATATAGTGAGAACAATCTTTAGAATCCTTTGTTGTTAACTCATCTTAAGTGCCATCTTCTGTCTAAAACCATTCTAGAACAATCCCTTCCACAAGTGTTCTCTGCCCAGTTGCAATGATTATAAACACACATATATAAATCCATGCATGTACATATGTGTGTATGTGGGTTATACATATACATATACCACATTGTCTAACCTAGTAAAAAGTAAGCTACTTAAGGGTAAGGACTTTCATTTTTGTCGATAAATAACTTCAGAACTGTGTAGACACTTAATAAATGCTTTGGTCTGATTGATCGAAGAAACCAAGGAGCACCAATAATTGATGAACTTCTTAGAAAAAAAGTTAAATATAAATCTTAGGAGTGACTTCCACCCCCTATCTGAATGCACCATTAGTAGTATTTCTCTGTAGCTTTTGAGGATTGATCCCCTTTTCATCACATTCATTTTCCTGCTACTGATATTTTCATTGTTCAACTATCTTAAAGCAGAACCATTTCCTTCCTTACTCTGTCAGCTCTCGAAGACTATCTTAAAGACTATCTCCCAAGTAATAAGGATAAAGCATGTTAGAATAAAATGAACACTGACTCTGAAATCGTATGTCTGCTCTTACTACTGATTAGATAGTCAATCAAGGGTATTGATTAAGTATGAGGTCATGCTGCAACTTCCCTGTACCTCAGTTTCCTTTTTATAAAATAAAGGACTGTACGAGATAGCCCCAAGGTCCCTTCTTGTTTGAGCTCCATGACCCTAATAGTATTTTTTTTCCCTCTTAGCATCTTTCTCTACCAATCCCTCTCATCCTCCCACAATTGTCTCCCTCCTCCCTTCTCCTGATTGCCTGTAGCTCTTTTTAAATACACAAAACCTAGGACACAGAGGCGCAGAGAGCATTTTTTTTCTTTTTCTTCATCCACGTATATTGATGCCAAATGGCAGTGGAATTAGGCAGCTGTGACTTCAAAGCAGAAAATAGCTTGACTGTTGGGCTTTTGGACCCTGCCAGATAAGTGGTTCGGGCCAGCAGCTGAGGTCCCATTGGGAATACTCCCTGTCCAGACTGCCTAAATACCTTTAAAGCAAAAAATGGCTGGATTAGCCTTCCTCTGCAGTTGGGTTATTTGGATTTTTTTGAGGAAAATAACCATGCTAACAAAGTGTGTGTGTCCTGCAAGACTCCCTGGATAGCACACCCTCAGAAGCGTGACATGGAGGTCCCATGAATAACTGAGAGTACGTGGCAGATTGCTACCCAGTGTAGCACTGAGCTGTGTGTTCTGCCAGCCCTACGTGGTCCCTAAGGCTGCCTTCAGAGCGACTGTGTGCTGCTGTGCCATGGCTTCACAGTCCTGGGGACTCCCTCCTTTCGAGGGCTTTTAATAATTACAGATTGCACAGCTTCGGGAAGACTGTAGTGTGTTTTAACATCAAGAAACTGCCTTTCATCTTGGCTTTGTGACAGATCAAGCCTTGTTTTTCCCATAACGTAAACCCCATATCAGCGAACGTGGGTGACAAGGTAAAAAATGAAAAAGAAGAGGGTAGAGGGGGAAAGCCAAACTGGAAAAGAATGAAGGAATTCAAAAGCACAGGGCGTGAAAAACACGACAGATTCAAAGGTTTCAATGCATGGTGTGTGGGAGCCAATTCAGAAAGTACACTGGAGAATAGCTTGAGCTGGTGCTGTGGTTGGGAGAGAGGAGCTGAGCAGGAATAAGAGATCTGCGTGAGGAACGACAAGGAGGTCAAACAGATCAATGAACTGAGGAGGTTCTGTCCGGGGAACTGCTCAAATTAAAAGCCTCTGAAAGCGGAGATCTGACAGGTACTTAGAAGGACTACAAAGGAACCTAACTACAGACCAAACAATTGCAGAAGCTAAGAAAAGACATGGCTCGATGTGTTCAACAGGTGAGAAATTTCAAGGACTCTATGGGCAAGTGTATTCAACCCAATGTCTCATGGTTTTTATGAACCCAGGCTCCCTAAGTCTTAGGATGCTCATTTTATATATAAACTGTAGCTTTTACATTTCATTAAAGCTAGTTCATTCAGTCACTCCACTCCAAGCCCTCTCTGAGTCATCACTCATTTTGTAAAGGTGGGGTTTGTTTGGTCCTGCCCCGTCTCTATTATGAAGGGGGGGGGGAAAGGAAAAATCTACTTCCAAGTATCAAATCTATTACCTGTTTCTTTTCAAAGTTCACTCTGTGAGCATGTATTCAATAAGCTACTTTTAGGAATTATTCAGCGTTTTCATTAATTAAAGAATAGAACTGTGGGAATAAGAACTATATCATGGCTCTATGTAGTCAATTCTCAATTATGAAGGTTACTTAGTCCTTTTAGAGCAGATTATTAAGGAGTTTTGCTTGTATTACTTCATCAAATGTGGATGCTCTTCAAAGATTAACTTCTCTATGAAGTTTTAGAGAAACCTAGAAAGACTTACACAAACTGATGCTGAGGGAAGTGAGCAGAAACAATAGAACAATTCATATGTTGACAACTTTATAAAGAACAAACAACTTTAATAGATTTAAGAACTCTAATCAAGGTAATGAGCAGCCAAGATTTCATATAAGCAAAAATAAACCCTGCTACTCACATTATACCCAAGAAGTGGAGGATTCAGAATGGAAACTGAGAAATGTATTTTTAAAATGAACTATATGGAGATCAGTTTTGCTTGACTATACATACATATTATGAGAAGATTGGATTTTTCTCCACAACCACCACCACTCCAGTGGGGAAATGGGAGTGTAAAGGAGAGAAGAGTGATTTTTAATTTTTTAAAAATTAACTTTTTTATATACAAACTCATCTTTTAAATATCAATATATTTCTAGTGTAACTATATAGTTGCTAATCATTAAACACTCATTCTCTAAGGAATTAAAACTTGAGGTTAACCAGAAGGTAATGGAAGGATTTATTGAGGGAATATATAGTGTCCAATATATGTGCACTGAAGACATGTGCTCAAAGAAAGGCATTACTTTAAAATATCCTGAAAAGAGGAAGAAGGTTAGTTAGTCCTTCAGCAAAATTGAAAGATGACATAAGAACAATCCAAATGTTGCCCTAGTAACCAGAGTGTAAAAAAAGCCTATTTAAGGGCTTACTTTCTGACATCCATGTCAGAAGAGAATCTACTAATTCTCTAAGGAACTTATTCCACTTATGAATAAATCTGACTGTTAGAAAGTTTTTCCAGATATTAAACCTAAACTTGCTTCTTCATTATTTCTACCCATTACTCCTGGCTCTGCTTTCTGAGCCCCCCAAAAAATATCCAATCCATCCTACATACGATAGCATTTCAGGCACCATTCATTGATAGTTCCATACTTAAAACCTTTAACAATTTTGTGGAACTTTTTGAAGTTTGTGCTTCACTGTCAGAGTCTTTGTGATCTCAAGATCATTTTCAAGTCATGGTGACTTCCCAGAATAGTACTTTAGCAAATGGTCATTATCCTTCATCTTTTTTAATTAATTAATTATTCATTTGTGAATATAGTTTTTGATTGACTCATCACTAGAAAGAAGAAGAAGAATCAGATTCAATAGACAGGCAGTTAAATTGCTATATTGGAATCCTGTAAATAATCAGAAGACCAAGGGAAGGCCTCTGGGACATCGGGATTTATAAAAAGACATGGACAAAGAATAGGTATCTGCATTTGTGGAGTGGATGACTACAACAGCTAAGTCATAAATATTTCTTCATAAGCATTCACATCTCTGAACTGTGTATGACATTTAGTTTTTAAATGTTCATAATGATGAATAATAACCAGGGTCATATATCATGTATTCATAGATGATCAAACACAAAAACTAGTCATTTGGGAAGAAGGAGCAAATGGTCATAGCCCTTAATAGCAGGAATACATTTCTAAGATAGTTCTATACCTGTACTCCCCAGTTAGGTGGTACAAGAGTCCAGGGCAAGAAGGATGTGAATTCAAATCCTGCCTCAGATACTTACTAGTCATGTAATCCTGGTTAAGTCCCTCAACCTCTGTTTATCTTTATAAAATGGGAATAATGATAGCACTTAGTTGTTTTGAAAATCAGATGACATAAGTATTTTGTGAAATACTTTGCTATATAAATGTCAGTTACTATTACCACATAAAAGGGGTATTACATGCCAGGGATATAAAAATGAAGCGAATGTGTTCATTGATCTGAGTACAGAGATGGAACATGTCTAGAAAGAAATGCAATAGTAATTCTAAGACCCTCCTCTTCCCATAGTGGAGGCCCTTCTCCCTTGTCACCTTCTACTGAAAGGTTGTAGCTTTTTCCCTTTCCTCTTCCAATATGGAAAGCAACAAGAAGCATCTGGGAGTAATTTCCATAATCCGACTCTCCTGCAATTTGGCCTACTGCTCTAAAGAAATAGAGAAACCTAGAGGACAAGGGAAAGACTTTGGGTGTACCTTTGTAAAGCTCAATACTCAGTGAGAAGTGAACGGCAGGCAAACCATCTGACACTGGAGGGGGTAAGAGATAAATAGAGCATCACGAATTCAAGTGGAAAAGAAGCAGGGACTGGAGCATCCAGGAAATACATGTTCACAGCTACCTAAGGAGACCCCTTGCATGGAGACAGACTGGGGTGGTCACACCTAACTGTGAAACAATAAAAGATATGTCTGGTTTTATCACTGCCTGCTACAACCCAGCATAAACTCTACTATTTAAGAACTAGTACCATCACCTCAGAAATCAAGCCACACAGCTGGGAGCAATGAAGCAACATAGAGGACAGCTGTAGTGAGAAAGCTCCAAGACTCCTGCCAAGGATGTGGGAATAGCAGCAGTGGTCCAGTACTAATGGAAGGGAGGCCAGGGAAAAAAACTAACATGGGGAATAGGAGAAAAACAAAAGAGCAATATAGGAGGGAGTCAGAGAGAAGGATATGATGATTAAGAAGTAATGTTATATTAAAGGGGAATAAGGCAAACCATGAGTCTTTATCTTTGCTGGTATTTCAACCAGAGTAGAAATGCAAGTTGCTCGGGACTATAATGGTCCCAAATGATGGAATATGTTGGACTATTCCAAAGGAAAGTCTCTTTGAAAAAAGAAAGCAGAATTTTGTTTTGTGATTTATAGTAATCCTGGTGTTTTATGTGGATTTACTTTATATCTGACTACTTTGCTAAAATTCCTCATTTTTGTCAACTGACTTTTTAGTTGAGTCTTTGGGGTTTTCCAACCATATTCTCATATTACTGCAAAAAGAGTTTCATTCCCTATTCCAATTCTTTCTATTTCTTTTTTTATGTTGCTATTACTAAAAGAATTGATAAATAAAACTATGTATAGAATTATTTTACATATATATACATATTTGTCTAATGGTACCTATCTAAAGTAGTGGGGAGGAGAGAGAAAAAAGGGGGGGGAAAGCTCATCTTAGTTGTATCTGACTCTTTATGACCCCATCTGAGGTTTTTATGACAAAGATAATAAACAGTTTAGCCATTTCCTTCTCCAGCTTATTTTAAGATAAGGAAACTAAGGCAAATGGAATTAAGTGACTTGATCAGGGTCACATAACTAGTTAACATCTGAGAACAAATTTCAACTCAGTTCTTCTTGACTCCAGAAACTGGCACTCTACCCACTGTACTACCTAAAAGCTATCCAGTAAAGGAATGGAGCAGCTCTGGGGTGCAGTGAATAGAGCAATGGAGGATGAGAGTTCAAATCAAGCCTTAGACATTTGACTTACTAGCTATACAACCTTAGGTAAGTCACTTAACTTTGATTACCTCATATCCAGGACCATCTCCAGTTGTCTTGATTCATATCAGGTTAATGGACCCAGATGACTCTGGAGGAGACTTAGCACAACCCCCCTTCAATCAAATACAGTTCACAAGCTTATCATGGCATCACCTCCCTCATGTTGTGGTCTTTTTTAAAAATAAAGGACAAATATTATTATTATTATTATCATTAGACAAATGTAATTGCTGGCCAATGTCTGTGATCTTTAAAAGGAACAGGAGAGCTACTGAAGGATTAAAGAAAGGGAAATGTGATACCAGTTTTCCAAAAGAGGAAGAGAATGAAACTACAATCTGCAGGTTAGTCTTGAGCTTGTCTATGATTCCAGGAAAATTTTATAACGTATTACCAAAAGATTGTTTAGCATCTCTAAAAAAAGAAGTAGTGATCGCAGAGACCACCTTGTTTTATGGGAAACAGCACAGCATATACTGGATTAACCTCATTTCATTTCTTTAAGATACTCAAGAGAATGCTGTAAAAAAAGAGCTGACCTAGATTTTAGGGAAGGATTTGATAAAATCTTTAATTCTGTTCTAGTGAAAGAAATAAAAATATAGCTGAGATAAGGGCTATATGGTAGCTCAACTAGGTGGATTTGGAAGCGTCTGACTGAAATGACCTAGTCGTTAATGTTTTAGTGTCAGTTTGGAAGAAAGCCTCTAGCTGAGTATTTCAGAGATATGTACTTAACACAGCACTATTTAACATTTTTTATCAATAGAATAAAGGCATGGATAACATGCTTATGAAGTCTGTTAGTATCAGATATCTAAGAGGGATAACATGTTAGATGCCAACTTTGGCATCCTGACCTGTTAGAACTCTAGATCAAATCTTTAAAAAATGAAATAAAAAGTCTCACAAAAAAATTGATCTTTAAGTACAAAATGCAATAGAATTAACTAAACACTAAAGTTCTCCCCTGCAGATTGGAGAGAGGAATTAGCCATAATAACCTAGTTGCTTAAATACAGACTGCCACCTTATAAATCTTATTCTTTACTCTGTTGAAAGACTGTTGCTGATCCAATTTAAAAGAAAAAAACAAAACTAGTATCTTTAGAAATGTGCCAACATATGGATATGTGACTTGCTGAAGCAGATGTGGCCAAAGAGAACACTTTACTGCAATGTCAGCCATAACACTGTGATTTTCATTCATTTTAATGATGAAGAGAAATCCTTCCCTGCCTTTTCCTTATAAATTCTTAGCCTTCTGGAAATGCTAAATGCCAAGTTCCTATTTGATGCATAACTGGGTTAGCTTTGTGACTGAGGTAATGATCTAAGAAAATGAATTATGGGATACCAGGACTGTTCTTATGAATGTCAACAATGAGCCATATTCCTGTGCTCTGAGAGGATGATGTAGGCAGTTGGGCATTAAACTAACGACCACTGAAAAATAGATAGCAGTGGACTGCAAATTAAGCATCTTTCAGATTAATGAATGCATTTCCATAGTATGTATTTTTAAAAATCGTGAGTGAACTAAATACAAATGATCCATTAGATGGCAACTCTCACAAAAGATGGATAAATTCTATAGAATTTATTTTTTAAATGTTTCACTGAGAAAAGGATAGGAATGAGTTTGGCAAATGCTACTTTCATAGTTATGATTTATTTAATTCCTTTAGAGAAAAAAATAAACTCTGATGCTTTAAAAATCCCTACATGACTATGGCTCATTAAAAACAAAAGCAAAAATAAAAATTATGTTCACAAAACACAAAGAAAATATTAGAGTTAATACATATCATAATACTCCACAAATTAAGGGCATATTTCTTAGTTGAATTTTGGAACATAGTTGAAAAGGGTATTTATTAGCCACCTCCTGAAAGACAAGTTGAAGATTCAATATGAACAATGAGGTAGTTGTTTTGGGGCATGCCATGCTATTTGATTTCCTGACTATGTATACTTAATATATGGAATTTGTTTTCCCTTTTTCCCAGTAGGGTGAGAGAGATGGAAGGAAGAGAAAATTACTTGTTAATTGAAAAAAAAGTAATTTTAAAAATAAGATCATAGATAAAAGTTTTATATACTGTAGTTAAAGTTGAAACTTTGGCAGTACTCTGGTACTGCATACATTTTTTTAAAGAAGCTCACATTCTTTTTTAAATTTTAATTTTTTTTAAATTTT
This sequence comes from Macrotis lagotis, assembly GCF_037893015.1. Classification (NCBI taxonomy): domain Eukaryota; kingdom Metazoa; phylum Chordata; class Mammalia; order Peramelemorphia; family Peramelidae; genus Macrotis; species Macrotis lagotis. Next base: position 158,034,840 of record NC_133664.1, on the reverse strand, counting down.
AGTCTATGGGTACTTCATACATTTTTAAAGTTTTAGAAATATCTAATTTGATTAAAGAAGGTTTAATGAAACAAAGCATTAAATTTCTAGAATTTTAAATCCCTTTGGTATAAAGGTCAAACTATAGTGATTAATTATAGACCTAGGAAGTGTCTTTAAGCAGTCAGCCAGAACTGTGCTCTACCTGTCTACAAACTGAATTCTGCAAAAGAAGTTCTGAGTCAACCAAGGCAATGAATATGAGGCTTTTCTAATTTCAAAATCTAAGATTAGAGATCTCCAAACTTCATACCTAGTCTCTTCTACCCTTCTAGCCCCAGTATTCATCCAAATTTTGAATCTCACCACCTATTTCCTGGACTTTAATAATAATAATAATAATATTAATAATAAAAACAACAACAATAATTTGGGAAGGAGGAAGGGAGGAAGAAGATTTTACTTTATTTTTCTAATAAGCAAGAAGAAAAGGAAAGGGAATTGTGTTGAATGGGCACTAGACCTATGTTACTTTCCCATATCCAACCATATCAACTGTCATGTCAGCCAAGTCACTTGATTAAACTGCTGACTCAAAGTTAGAAGTGGTGGAGATCACCAAGGGCTTTAATTGATCAAGGTCCACAAATTAATGCAATCCTTCTCAGTGAGAGGAGGCCACAGAAAAGTAATGAAAGGAAAATAGTTCCTGCCCAGACAGGAGCTAGAATTTCCATGGAAACAATCAAGAGCTAGAATTAGGTACATGATAACTGATGCCAAATGAAGTGAACAGAAATAGGAGCAGCAACATTGTGTGATGACCAACTGTGAATGACCCAGCTCTTCACAGCAAGACAATGATCCAAGACAAGAACAACAAACTCATGAAGGACATGTTATCCATATCCAGATAAAAAAGTGATGGACACTGAATGCAAATTGAAGCATATTTTATTGAATTACTTTATTCTTCCTCATGGTTATTTTTTCTTTTGATATGAGTTTTTTCTATAACAGACTAATATGATATACATGCTAGCACATGTATAAACTATCAAAGCACCTATCATGTTCAGAAAAAGGGTAGGAAGGAATAGGGGAGTAAAATTAGGAATTCAAAATCTTAAAAAATGAATTCAAAAATTTTCACCATATGTAATTTAGTTAAAAATAAAATGTTATTTAAAATTGAAAAAAAAAGAATTAGGTACATGAATCATAGAGCCAAAGAACCCAGAGGCTATTTATGATTTAAAGCTTGGAAGACCTAGATTCATATTCCACTTCAATCTCTTGATGTGACCCATAAGCAAGTCACTTAACCTCTCAGCCTGAGTTTCCTCCTTCTGTAAAATGGAGATTTTTTTTCACGTTCAGAAAGAAATGTGTATGAAGTGCTTTGAAAAGTTTAAAGTATATATTAAGTATGACTTATTTTGATTGGCAGTGTCATTATTTTGGGACTGGTTTAGCATAGTTCCTGATTCATTCACACCCAACCCTAATCTAGAGATGTAGTTACATATAATATGATGTCCTTTTTCAGGTTTTCAGCCTTAAATATACCTAGATTTTTTTTTTTGCTAGGCAATGGGGTTAAATGGCTTGCCCAAGGCCACACAGCTAGGTAATTATTAAGTGTCTGAGGCCGGATTTGAACCCAGGTACTCCTGACTCCAGGGCCGGTGCTTTATCCACTACGCCACCTAGCTGTCCCTGTAAATATACCTAGATTTTACCATTCCACTTGAAGTTATCTTTCACAAGTCCCCTTATAATTTATAATTGTTTAGTCATTTTCAGTCCAACTTTTTGTGACTTCATTATGGGATTTCCATATGGGAGTTGTTTGCTATTTTTTTTCTCCAATTCATTTTACAGATGAGGAAACTGAGGCAAAAAAGGTTAAATGACTTGCTCAGAATCATATAGCTAGTAAGTCTCTGAGACAGATCTGAATTCACTAAAATGAGTCTACCTGACTCCAATTATAGCACTCTTTGAATTGCACCACCTAGCTGCCTACTATTTGTCATCCGACATTAAAAGCTGCTATTAAGAAAATATCTCAGGGCTGCTAGGTGGCGTAGTGGATAAAGCACCGGCCCTGGAGTCAGGAATACCGGAGTTCAAATCCGGCCTCAGACACTTAATAATTACCTAGCTGTGTGGCCTTGGGCAAGCCACTTAACCCCATTGCCTTGCAAAAAAAGAAAAGAAAAGAGAAGAGAAGAGAAGAGAAGAGAAGAGAAGAGAAGAGAAGAGAAGAGAAGAGAAGAGAAGAGAAGAGAAGAGAAGATCTCAAGACAGTAGAACATTTGTAGTAGAACCCTGAGGATTTATCTTAATGTTAAATGAGGATTATATATGCAATTTGGGGGCACCCCCATCTCCCAAATAGTCAAGAAAGCCTTAGCAAAGATGCAACAGTTTTACTCAAACAAAATCAACAATTCAAGGCAGTTGAATTAAAATATTTTCCCAACATAATGGTAACTGTTGTTGTTGTCATTGTTGTTGTAGACTTCTGACAACATATTTATAAAGTAATTAATATAATACCTCATACATAGTGGGCTCTTAATAACTGATCATTCCTTCTCTTTTTCCTCCAGAGATATATGTACATCAAAGTCAATGCCAATAACTGATGCATATTATGAGTAGTTTTGCTTGTCTGGGGTCTTGTCACCTTACACCTTATTTCAACAATGAATGGAATTCTTTTTATGGAAATTCCTTTTAGGGAGATCGATTCACTAACAATTCACTTTGACACTAAAGGCTTAGATGATATTACCATACAACACTACCTCTTATATACCAGTGATAGGAGAATCATTTGTTCAAGATATAAGAGGACCAAAAATCAGAGTGAATATAAGTGAAAATATGCAGAGGAATTTGGAAAATCTTCCCCTTTGCCAAAAGCCTGGTTTAGCATGAGATGGACAGAGACTTTTCTTGAGGCCATACCAACTCATATTAATCAGTTATTAACTATAAAAATTGGAATAGTTCCAAAAATGCATCATAAAGCCCCATAAACCAAAAGTTCTTTATCCTAATGATTTAAGAAAGCTTTACATTTTTTACTTCCAATTAACCTATCAATAGTGATGGCATTTAAATACTCCTAAGGAATATTATCTTCTCATTTTTGCCAGAAAAATATGCAGCCCAATTTCATAGCTCAGCTGTTCTCATGCATGACTGGAAAATCTGAATAACCTGAAATGGAAACAAGAATTGTTTTTAACCCTGCCCCAAGACATATCCCTAAATGTAAAGTATAGGTAATTAATATATAACCTAAACTATACAAAACTATACAAAATACAAAATGTCTATATTGTGCTTCTGGATGTGGTCATACTTTGCTGCTATAGCTTTCTAATTTTCTCTTTGAGCATGTTGGTTGACAAGTGACTCTACCTTTTACATATTCATTCCCAGTGCCACTGAATGTGAGGCAATGTGAACAGGTCCCCTAGAGAACTGTTTTCAAATGAAGCTGTTAAATGAAAGATACCAAGATTACATTTTCAGTATTTTCAAGCAAGGAGATTAGACTCCAGTGGCTTGATTTCTTCCACATCATGCCTTCCCTGAACATGTAAGAATTGGAAGCCTTCTGTTTGTCAGAAATGTTGACATGTAATGTTCTCATATCAGTAGCAATGGCTTGTTAGATTGCACCTCTGAGCATAAAATCTGTTCAGTGAAAAGAACACTTAGGAAAGTGAGCATGAAAGTCCAAACAAATATTCAAATCTGAAACCAGTTTTTTAATAGATATATAAAAATCATAATTACACAAGGATAACCTATATCTGATTGCTTACCATCTCAGGGAGAGAGAGAAGGGATAGAATTTGAAACTCAAAACTTTAAATAAAAATGATTTTAAAATTGAAAAAAATAATAGATATGTAAAAAAAGAAAGAAATGTAATTATTATAAGTATCTTTGTATGGACCTTGTTTTCCTATCACAATCATTATAATGAATAGGCTTAGATCTCGTAGCTTTTGGGGACTATACAGATGATGTGCATTTTTTTTTTTAATGTTCAAGAAGTTTAAAATAGTTCATGAAAATCTTAAATAGTTTCTTGTCGGTACACTACATTTGAACTCTCTCTTTCTGAATGGAACAAGGAGTCCTTATTATTCATGGTTCACAGTTGCCCAATATTACTAATGACTGCTTTGGTTATTCATATTACTTTCTTCCTAAAAAAAAAAAAAGGAATCAATCAGTCAATGTGTATTTATTGAGCACCAACTATATTCATAGCTCTTTGATATGCTCTGTATGGAATAAATTTAAAATGCTGTAGATAGAATAATTGAACTTGTAGTCAAGAAGGCCTAGATTTAAACTTAATAACTCTGTGACCGTGAACACCTCATTTAGTGTCTCTCAGTCTCAGTGTCCTCATCTGAAAAATGGGGATAATAATAAATATATATACTACCTTACAGTTGTCAAGAAAATCAAATGAGATGATACATATAAACATATATATTATAGAAGCAGATTAATATATAATATATATTCTGTGTTTGCAAATCCTAAGGGTATATAAAAGTGTTACTGTTGTTGTTTTTGTCATTATTAGACACAATCCCAGGCCTGATATTAACATTTTTATTACATATTGTGTGTTTTGCAAATCCTAAAAGAATATAAAAATATTGCTGTTGTTGATATTGTTATTATTAGACACAGTCTCTACCCTTACTGGGAAAACAAGACAGGAGATTAGTGTGCTACATGAGAAAAAGTGTAATTAAGTGCTAATTTAAGGGGAGTAGACAGTGAATACTATAGGATCCTATATCCCCTGTTGATGAGGCATAGGTTCTAAAGATAGAGAAAAGACCATTTTTGCTTAAATATGTGACCCAGTGAAAGTAAAAAAAATATCTATATCAAGTATTCAGCAAGAGTATGGAGATGTTTACCAATTAACAAACAATTAGCAAATCTATTGCAAAATATTTATTTTTTGTGCTTAAACATTAGGGATCCAAGAGAAAGATGAAAAAATCCATGTCCTCAGACAGATTACATTCTAATAGGAAAGATAAGATGTACACACACACACACACACACACACACACACACACACACACACATATATATAGCATCTATATATAGCATTTAGGTGGTACAGTAGATAAAGTGCCAGCCATGAAATCAGGAAGAAATGAGTCCAAATTTGGCCTTGATGTGTGATCATGAATAAGTCACTTAATCCTATTTGCCTCAGTTTCTCTCTGTAAAATGAATTGGAGCAGAAAATGCTAAACATCTTCAGTGTCTTTGCCAAGAAAACCCCCAAAAAGGTTGGACATGACTGAAGAAATTTACTAACAACAAATTATATACAAAAATGGTCATGTGGGGAGAGGGAAAAGCTGCCAATATAGTGAGCACCTAATACACAACCATGTAGAAGTTGGTGTTTGAGTATGGCTTTGAAGGAAACCAATTATTCTAAGAAGTGGATGCGAGGTGAGTGGTTGGAAAACAGCCTGTAAAAAGACTTGGAGATGAGACATGATGTCTTGTGAGGGAGAAACAGCTATAAAGAGAAAATATGGATGAAATAACAAGCCTAAAACATAACTTGAAGTCACATTGTAAAGGGATTTCAGTGTCAAACAGATAAATTAGTATTGGAATTAGAAGTCATAGGAAACTACTGGAATTGATTAAGTAGAAGAGTGATATAGGGATACCAGTGCTTTGGGGAAATTGCTTTGGTAACTGTGGGCTTTGGATTGGAGAGAGAAGAGACTTGAAGTTGAGACTTATCATGTCCTTGTGTTGTGCAGCTTCTAACCTTGTGAAGCATTGATAGTTCTCCCTCAGAGTCTCCATCACCAAACTCTTGGAAATTAGAGGAATAGACAATATGGTAGCCAGAGATGGCATGTTTATCTTCGAAGAGAACATCATCTTCAATATTGTGGACTTCATTGTAAATAGAAGTAGACTTTGTGTGTGTGTGTGTGTTTCTGCAGAATTAATTATTCTCAAGAGCATTTTTTATTTCCATTATATGTAGAACACTCTCTTGGGTACTAGAAATTCCAAGTGTAAAATTCAGTTGGAGTCTATAACTCAGGATACACTCTACCCCTAGCCTGAAGAGTAAGATACTCATTTAACATGAGTTGAGGGAAAATCTCCCCTAGTGGTCTTCCTGAAATTCGCACAATGAAGGATCATATTTCTGAAAGGCAGGATGGTTCAATGGAAAGAGCAGGAGCTCTGGAGACAGAGAAGATAGATTCAAATCCCTCCACTGATCTTGAAAAAGTCAATTTGTTCCCATTTTCCCATCTACAAAAATGAACCATTTAGACAAGAGATCCCATCCAGTTCTAATCCTATATAAAGGATTCTACAAATGCCTTATTTAGTGCTTTGATGTTTACAGGATGTCTTACATATATTATCTCATAGAGAGGTGGCATAGCATATAGTGTACTGGACTTGTGAGGAAGACCTAAGTTAAAGCCAGGCCTCAGACATTTACTGGGTGACCCTAAACAAGTCACTCTTTCTACATTGGTTTCCTCATCTGTGAGGAATAATAGTACCTACTTCCCAGGATTGTTGTGAGGATCAAAAGAGATGATAATTGTCAAATGTTTGTTAAACCTTAAAGAACTATATAAATTCCATCTCTTATTATATTATCAACTCTTATTATCATTTGATTTTCCCAATAATCTTATGAAGTAGATGCAATAAGTGTTATAATTCCCATTTTTAAAATGAGAAAACTGAATCTAAGAAAGGTTTCAGTGATTTGTTCATAGTCACATATCTATTAAGTATTGGAATTCAGTCTCAAACTGACTCTCCTGATTCCAATTCCAATTCCAGTACCCTTCTTACTTCTCACTTTCCTTGGGTACAAAATGGAGATCATTATGACCTATCTTCCTTACAGTGTTCAAGTGCAGAAATGACTTTGCAAAATGCTTCAGAAATATGAGTTATCATTATTTTAATGTATATTAAGTTATTCTTTTCAGGAAGACCCTTGTTATTTGTTACTTTTCAGTTGCTTCAGTCATGACCCTTTTTAGAGTTTTCTTGGCAAAAGATACAAGAGTAGTGTGCCATTTCCTTCTCTTTCTTCACAACTGAGGGAATTGAAGCAAACAGGTTCAATAATTTTCCTACAGTCACACAGTTCTAATGTGTATAACAACACAACTTTACTTTAAATTCCCAATTTTTATTACAGTGTTTTGCCCATAATAGCTACTTCATAAATGTTTTTGAGGTATGTTCAATGTAATTCCCAGAAACAGAAATAAAGAGTAAGTGCTCAGACCAGATTTGAGCTCAAGATTGTGAGTCTTGTAGGACTGGCACTCTAACCACTGTACCACCTAGCTCTTCTAAGGAAGCCCCTATTCAGATTCAAAGATGGGGTACCAGGAAGGGGCGACTCCCTTTAAGAAAGACTACTTTGCAATTTCCAAGTCAATGGCTGGTTCCTAAAGAAGCATATAGATGGTGGAATTTGGTATGGAAAATGGTAAACAAAGGTTTGGCACACAAAGATGTAAATGGAAAATGCATTGCCCTGTGAAAATCTTGGGGTGAGTATGACATGAGAGAAAGTATCAATGAAGTCATACATAGAGAAAAGGAAGACTTGTTAAAAAATAAATTTTGCCTCCATCACAGTTTTAGTTAAAGATGACCCTAATGAAACTCCTATACACATTAGAAGACAAGGAGCAACTTTTCCCAACAATGAGAACAAGCAAAAAAACAAAAAAAACCTTTCCCAAGGGGAAAGGGTGTTCGGGAAAACACGCAAACCACCAGACTTCTTACATTATAAATTTAAACAGTATTTGGTAATGTGTGGAAATTGCTGACAAGGTTGATTTAAGAAGCATCAAGAAGAGTCCAGCTAACATTCTCTACTTTACAACTGAAAAAAATAAAGATTGTATTTGTGAAGCTCTTTATAAACCTTAACATGCTGTATAAATGTTACCTCATATTATTTACTCCTGTTATCATTTGATCATCCCAATAATTTTGGGGAGATAAATTCAAGAAGGTCATTTGCAACTTAATCCAAAAAGCATTTATTTAGTGCCTGCCTTATAGGATGGTTGTAAGAACTATTTTGATAATAGGTATAAAGCACCTTGCAAATGTAAGCTATTTATGATCTGAAGACCCTTCACTGTCATGATTGACTTACTCTGAATATTGTATTCCATACATGTTGTGTTTGTTTGTGTTTTTAATGAGATACCTGGAACTGGACTTATATAAATAGTATTCTAGTAGTGCTCAGATCAAAGCAGAGTAGTTGATCACCTTCTTAATCATGTTCAAAATTCTTTGGTGGCTCTTTTTTCCTCTATGAGATAAAAGACAAAATCTATCTACATTTAATGCCTTCCATAATCTGGCACCTTTTCCAGATATTTTTGTTATTTTGGGCTACTCTCCTTGCAGTTCTTTATTCTCATCATAATGGTAAACTTTCTTTTCTTTTTTTTTAAGATTTTTGCAAAGCAAATGGGGTTAAGTGACTTGCCCAAGGCCACACAGCTGGGTAATTGTTAAGTGTCTGAGGCTGGATTTGAACTCAGGATCTCCTGACTCCAGGGCCGGTGCTCTATCCACTGTGCCACCTAGCTTCCCTTGTAAACTGTTTCTTAAACTCAGCATTCTGTCTCTCAAGCTATTCTCCAAGACTGGAATGTGCTCACTCTTTAGCTCTACCTCTTAGAAGGCTTTTTTTCTTAAAGATATAGCTCAGATTCCACCATCTTTGCTAAGCTTTCCCTAAGTCCCCGTTTCTTAATGCTTATCCTTTCCTCTTCAAATAATCTTGCACTTTATCTGAGTGCACAGGGCATCCTCCTTATAGTTTTACTTTGAATTCCCAATTTTTATTACAGTGTTTTGCCCGTAATAGGTACTTCATAAATGTTTTTGAGGTATGTTGAATGTAATTCCCAGAAACAGAAATAAAGAGAAGCAGAAATACAGAGGACAGAAGCCTAACATATGTTAGGTAAGAGTAAAAAATTCTGTGTCGTTGGACAATGAGGTATAGTTAGAAGCTCGATGGACAATAAATTTTAGAAAAGTAGGTTGGTATGGGTATCAGATTTTGGAGGGGCTGAAGTCTGGTATAAGCCATTTAGACTTTATTGGGTAACCAAAAATCAGTCAGTAACTTTTGTTTAAGCAGAGGAGTGATATAAGAGCTGGGGTTTTGGAAGATTAATGTGGCAATTTTTAAGATGGATTGGAGGAGCTAGAAAGAATCTAGAGATAGAAAGAGCAGTTAAGAGACTATTAGTATAGTTAAAGAGGTCGAAGGCTCAAATGTAAGTGGCCATAAGAGACAATAAAAAGAGATGTATCCCCAAGACATAGAGAAGGTGATATTAAAGTGAAGTGCCCTTCAGTTGGATATATTAGGCAAATAAGAAAAAGGAGTAAAAGATTGGCACTAAGTTTCAAACCTGTACCCTGGTTTGGTACCATCAATGGAAAGATGTGATTTTAGAGAGTGTTATACCCAGAGCACGAAGATGTGATTTTAGAGAGTGTTATACCCAGGAGTCCTTTTACACTTGTTTATCTCATACTACTTCATTCTCAAGAGGCTATCTCAGTGATCAAGCAGAAAATAACTAAAGATGGCTTAAGGAGCCGAGATAGAAGAGAGAAGCCAGGAAGTTTTATGAGCTCTCCCCAGTTTCACTCAGAGACAATGTTATAGCAAGATTATAAATGTATTCTGGAGTCACAGAACCCACAAAAATATGGAGAAAAACAATTTTCCAGCTTAAGATAATGTAGAAGGATTTCTGGAAAAATCTGTCTCACTTGGGTAAAATGGTTGCCCACTGCATATAATGTCCAGACAAACTGAGGGAGATTCTTAGCCACAGCACAGTCCAGCAACCAAGGACCCTCAGTCCTGACTCAGCAGGCTAGAGGCCCAGCAGGCAGCTGTGAGGCCTTTCACCCCAGTGCAGAAGGCAAACTCTTCAGTCCTGGAATTCCAGCACAAGAGACACAAGTAGACCAAGCCTCCCTAGAGCAGTAGACAAATCATGGAACATGGAGACCCAAGTACAGAAAACTAGTGAATAGGCTTCTAGCCTCCAAGGCAAAAAACTTGGGATGGTTCTCCCTGTGCCCCCAGGAGCAGAGTCATAATATATAGGCTAAAAAATTAATTTAAAAAAAAAGAAAAAAAGAGCCTTGACCATAGAAAGCCTATACAGAAGACTAAAACATAAACTCAGAGGAGGACAGCAATGTCAAAATGCCTACATGCAAAACCTCAAAGGGGAATATGAATTGGTCTCAAGACCAAAAAAATCTTCTTGGGAAAGTTCAAAAAAAATTTTTTTTAAATTCAATGAGAGAAGTAGAAGAAAAAATTGGGGAAAGAAATGAGGGTTATGCAGGAGAATTATGAAAAAAAGAGTCAACAACTGGGAAGAGGAAGGACAAAAATTATCTGACGAAAACTCCTTTAAAAAGTGAAACTGACCAAATGGTAATAGAGATCCAAATGCTAACTGAAAAAAAAATTCCTTAAAAATTAGAACTGAGCAAGTGGAAGCTAATGACTCTATGGGGCATCAAGAATCATTCAAACAAAATCAAAAAAAGGAAAAATAGAAGGAAATGTAACATAGCTCATTGGAAAAACAATCAATCTGGAAAATAGATCTGGAAAAGATGATTTAAGAATTATTGGACTACCTGAAAGCCATGATCAGAAAAAGAACCTGGAGAGCGTCTTTCAAGAAATCATCAAGAAAAACTGCCCTAATATCCTAGTTGTTGAAAGAATCCATCTATCATCTCCTGAATAAGATCCCAAAATGAAAACTCTAAGAAATATTTTAGCCAAATTCCAGAATTATCAGGCAAAGGAGAAAATAACACAAGCAGCCAGGAAAAAAATGAAACTATCAAGCAACAACAATCAAGATTACATAGAACTTAACAGCTTCTGCATTAAGGGATCAGAGGGCCTAGGATATGATTTCAGAAAGTCAGAGGAGCTTGGATACTTGGATTATAAAAATCCACTAACCAGAAAAATTGAGCATAATCTTTCAGAGGGAAAGATGATCATCAATAAAATAGGGGATTTTCAGACTTTCCTGATGAAAAGACCAAAACTGAACAGAAAATTCAATCTTCAAATACATGACACAAGAGAAGCCTAAAAAAGGAAAATTAGAAAGTAAAAAAAACCATGTCATTCAATAAGATTAAACTGTTACTTTCCTTACATAGGAAGAAGATACTTATAACTCTTAAGAATTGTATCTCTAATAGGACAGTTAGCAGGAATATAGACACAGACAGTAGGTATAAGTTGATTTTTATATATTATAGAAAATTAAAGGGTGAAAAAACTATTTTACTGGGAGAACAGAGGGAAGTAGAAGAGTGCAAATTTCATCACATGAAGAGTCATAAAGGACCTATTACAATAGAGGGAAAGAGAAGGGAAGGGTGAACATTGTTGAACCTTACTTTCTTTGAATTTAGCTCAAAGAGAGAGTAATATGCATGCTCAGTTGAGTATGGAAATTCATTTTACTATTTAGGAAAGAAAAGGAAGCAAGGGAAGAGGGCTGAAAGAAGAGAGGATGAATTGAGAGAGGCAATGGGGAGGGACAGGAGGAAAAGAAAGAGAAAAGTATAAGCAGGGGGACTGAAGGGAAAAACAAGGTTAGTGATCATAACTGAGAATGTGAAGGGGGTGTACTCTCCCATAAAATGGAAGCAGATAAGAGAGTGGATTAAAATTCAGAATACCATAATAGGTTGTTTACAAGAAAATCACATATGAAGCAGATATATATATATATATATGCATATATATATATATATATATATATATATATATATATATATCTGACTGGAGAAGAATAAATTATACTTCAGCTGAAGAAAAAAATTAGGAGTAACCCTCTTGAACTCAGACAATACAAAAGCAATAAACAGATCCAATTAAAAGAAACAAGGAAGGAAATTACAGCTTGCTAAAAGATACCATGGACAATGAAATATCAATACTAAATATGTATGCAACAAGTGGTACAACATTTCAGATTCTTAGAGGAGAAGTTTAGGTACAGAAAGAAATAGACAGCAAAACTACACTGGAAGCGGATCTCAAACTCCCTCTCTCAGAAATAGATAATCTAACCACAAAATAAGTGAGAAAGAAGTTAAGGAGGTGAATAAAATTCTGGAAAATTTGAATATGCTTGATTTCTAGGAAAAAAATTGAATAGGGATAGAAAGTAATATAACTTTTTCTCAGTGATACATAGCACCTAGACAAATATTGACCATGTTTTAAGAACATTAACATCAAATCAAATGAAGAAAGGCAAACATATTAAATGCATCCTTTTCAGATCATGATGTAATAAAAAATTAAATGTAAAAAGGGTCATGGAAAGATAGAACAAAATTATTTAGAAATTAAATAATCTAAAGTTTAGATGAATCAAATAACAAATCATAAAAACAATTGATATTTTCATCAAAGATAATGACAATAATGAGACAATATACTTGTGGGATGCAGCCAAAGCAGTTCTTAGGGGAAATTTTATATTTTATATAAATAAAATAGATAATAGATGAATTGGGTATGTAACTGAAAAATCTAGAAAAAGAGCAAATTAAAAATTTTCAATTAAATACTAGATTAGAAATTCTGAAAATCAAAGGAAATATTTTTTAATTTTAATTTACATTTTTATTTATTTACACATTACTAAAATAAACTTGTTGTAAGAGTAAACATAATCCCCCCCACACACACACACACACAAATAAAAAAACCTCAAGAGAAATAAAGTGAAAGAAAAAAAGAAAGAAATGTGCTTCAGTTTGTGTTTGGATACCATCAGCTCTGTCTCTGAAGTGGATTGCATTCTTTATCGCAAGTCCATTGGAGAAGTTACTTCCACATTTTTCCACAGTTGCTGTTGTTGATTGTAATTCCCTCCATCCATTCCTCCCCACTACCATTTAATATATTTTCTCTCTCCTTTCACTCTCTTCAAAAGTATGCAGTGGGACAGTCAAATGGCACAGTGTACAGGGCACCAGATCTGGGGCCAGAAGGCCTCAAACCCACATCCCAACCCAGAGACCCAGCAACCACCCAGCCCCGTGATCCCAGACAGGTCACCCAATCCCACTACCTTACAAAAGTAAAAAAGAAAATGTGTAATATCTGATTATCCTCTCCCATGATTTACCCTCTTCTCTATCACGTACATCTTTCCTCCCCTCCCCATCCCGTTTCTCTCCTTTTCCCTCTAGATTTCTATGACCTATTAAATGTGTACGTTGTTTCCTCTCTGAGTCATTTCTGATGAAGACTCCCTCATTCTCCCTCACCTCCCCCCCTTCCATATCATTGCAAAAGCTATTTCTTGACTCCTTTACATGAAATATCTTAGCCTATCCTCCCTCTTCTTTCCCTTTCTCTCATTACATTTCCTTTTCACTCATTGACTCTATTTTTACAATATATTATACCTTCAAATTCAGCTCTCTCCTGTACCTTGTCCATACATGCTCTAATAAATAAGAAGTTTCATATGAGTATTATCTGTATCATCTTCCCATGCAGGAATACACTCAGTTCATCATCATTAAATCCCTCATAATTTACCCTTCTTGTCCACCCTCTCTATGCATCACCTGAGTCCTATACCTGAAGATCAAGCTTTCTGTTCAGCTCTGGTGGTTTCAACAGGAATGTATAAAATTCCGCCATTTCATTGAAAGTCCATCTTTTCTCCTGGAAGAGGATGTTCAGTTTTGCTAGGTAGTTGATTCTCAACTGCATTCCAAGCTCTTTTGCCTTCTGGAATATTATATTCCAAACTCTACAAGCCCTTAATGTGGATGCTGCTAAGTCCTGTGAACCCTGACTGTAGTTCCACGATATTTAAATTGTTTCCTTCTGGTTAGTTGTAATATTTTCTCTTTGACTTGGAAGTTCTGGAATTTGGCTATAATGTTCCTGGGGGTTATTTTTTTTGGATCTGTTTCCAGAGGAGATAGGTGGATTCTTTCAATTTCTATTTTGCCCTCTGCTTCTGGGATATCAGGGCAATTTTCCTGTAGACATTCTTTAAAAATGAAGTCAAGGTTCTTTTCCTGACCATGACTTTCAGGTAACCCAATAATTTTTAAATTGCTTCATCTGGATCTGTTTTCCATATCAGTTGTTTTTTCAATGAGATATTTAATGTTTTCTTTTAGTTTTTAATTCTTTTAGTATTGTTTTATTGTTTCTTGATTCTTCACAAAGTCTTTGTTACAGTAGTTATAGTCTACCTTTGAAGAGTTGTTTTCTTCAGAGAGCTTTCTTATTTCCTTTTCTATTTGACCAATTCTGCTTTTTTAAGTTATCCTTCTCCTCATTAACTTTTTGAATAGGGATAGAAAGTAATATACTTTTTTCTCAGTGGTACATAGCACCTAGACAAATACTAATCATATTTTAGAACATTAAATCAAATGAAGAAAGGCAAACATTTTTCCATTTGACCTAAACTGGTTTTTAACATGTTTTCTTCAGCATTTTTTTGGATCTCCTTGACTAAGCTACTGACTTGGTTTTCATGTTTTTCCTGCCTCCCTCTCATTTCTCCTCCCAAATTTTCATGTACCTCCCTTACTTGATTTTCAAAATCTTTTATGAACTCTGCCATAGCCTGAGGCCAACTCCTGGTTTTTTTGGATGCTTTCATTACAGAAGCTTGGACTTTCTCATCTTATGAGTGTGTGTTTTGATCCTCCATGTGACCAAAGTAATTGTCCTCTGGTCAGGTTCCTTTTTTTTCCTGTTTACTCATTTCCTCAGCCTGTGCCCTGGTTTTGGAGTACTTCCTGAGCTTTTGAGTATCCCCAGGTCTTATGAGAGGATCTGACTGCTCTCCTGGCCTGTACTTTGGTCTGTGGATAATCACAAGGGCACCCCTCTGCCTGGAGCTGTGAGGAAGGTCCCTGCTCCACTGTGGTAGAATGGGGCCCTAGACTGTGACCAGCATCTGAATATGGACAAAGTACCAGAGTCCTGTCTCAGGAACAGATGAGAGACCTCAACAATCCCCCAGCCCTTTACCTTCCATGGGCTAAATGCTCTGGGAGCAGCTGCTGGGTGGCTCCCCGCTGGGTGGCTCTATGGGCCTGCTTCTGTTTATTGGTGCCAGGGTTGTTTTGATGGCCACAGCTATGTTGAAGGCCATGCTGGTCTGGGCTCTGCACTCACTCTGACAGAAATTTCCCTGTTGATCTTCCAAGTTGTACTTGTTTTTCCCAAGGTTAGCAAGTTAGGAAACTGCTTCTGCTTCCATGAGCCAGAGCTCCCAGGGGCCCAGGGGCCCTTGGAATATTCCTGGAAGACTGGAGCTCCTTCACTTTGGCTCAGTGATCCTGGCTGCTCTGCTACCCCCTCCAACCCAGTGGATCAGAGCCTTCCCATGCTCTTCCAGGTTACCTTAGGCTGGAGAATTGCCTCACTGGATCTTTCTGTGGGTTCTGTCTCTCAAAAATTTAGTTAGAGTCATAATTTTAAGGTTTTTAAAATATTTTGGAGAGAACCACCATCTTGGCTCTGTCCCCCAAAGGAAATATTAGTAACATTGAAGTTAAATAAAACTATAGAACTAATAAATAAAACTAAATTTTTTGGGGGGGAAACAATAAAATAAACCTTTGATTAATTTGATTAAAAGAAAATCAAAGAAGAAAATGAAAATGAAAAAGGTTAATTTATCACCAATGAAAATGAAATTAAAACAATAATTAGGAGCTATTTTGCTCAACTGTATGACAATAAAAATGGCAATCTAAGTAATATTTACAAAAATATAAATTGCCCAGATTAATAAAACAGGAAATAAAATACTTAAATAACCCTATTTTAGACAAATAAATTGAACAAGCCATCATTGAACTCCCTAAGAAAAAAATCTCCAGAACCATATGGATTTACAAGTAAATTCTACTAAATATTTAAAAAATAATTAATTGCAATACTTTGGAAAAATAGGCAAAGAAGGAGTTCTACCAAATACACTTTATGTCACAAATATGGTACTAATACCCAAACCAGGAAGAACCAAAACAAAGAAATAAAATTATAAATTTCTCAAATGGATATCGATGCAATTTTTTTAAATAGTTAGCCAGGGGTAGCCAGGTGGTACAGAGGATAGAACACTGGCCCTGGAGCAGGAGGACTTGAGTTCAAATTTGATCTCAGACACTTAATAATTACCTAGCTATGTGACCTTGGGCAAGTCACTTAACCTGACTGCCTATCCAAAAAATAAAAAAGTTGTTAGCCCATTGATTACTACAACAATTTATCACTAAGATAATATATTTATGATCTGGTGAGATTTATACCAGGAATTCAGGGGTGGTTCAGTGTTAGGAAAACTATCAGCATAATGGCCTTATCATTAACAGAACAGAAATCATATTGTTGTCTCAATTGATATAAAAAATGCTTTTGGCAAAAAGCAGCACCTATTCCTATGAAAAATCACTAGAGAGCATAGGAATAAATGGAGTTTTTCTTCAAATGAGAAGCAGTATCTTTCTAAATAAAACCAGCAGCAAATATTATATGTAGTAGGTTTGAGCCAGAAGCATTCCCAATAAGATTAGTAAAATATGTGGGAAATTTGGAATACTAATGCATTGTTGGTAGAGTTGTTAACTGATTTAAGCATTCTAGAGAGCAATTTGGAACTATGTCCCAAGGACAATCAAACTATGCATTACCTTGATCCAACAATACCACTACAAAATCTGTATCCCACAAATTTCATAAGAAAGGGGAAAGGCTCCATATGTACAAAAATATTTATAGCAGCTCTTTTTGAGGTGGCGAAGAATTGGAAATTGTTGAGGAATGGCAAAACAAGTTATGGCATGCGAATTTAATGAAATACTATTGTGCTATAAAAGAAAGGATGAGCAGTCAGATTTCAGAAAAAAACCTGGAAAAACTTATATGAATTGATGCTGAGTGAAGTGAGCAGAACCAGGGGAATATTGTATACAATAACAGTAAGATTGTATAGTGATCAAGGGATAAACTTAGTTCTTCTCAACAATACAATTATCCAAGGCATTTCCAAAAGACTCATGATGGACAATGCTATCTGTATCCAAAGAAATAACTATGGGGTCTGAATGCAGATCAAAGCATACTATTTCTGGCTTTTTTTTTTGTTTTTTCTTTCTCCTGGTTTTTCCCTTTTGTTCTGATTCTTCTTTCACAACCTGACTATTGTGGAAATATGCTTAACATAATTATACAATAAATGTCTTGTTGTCTTGGGGAGAGGAGAGAGAAGAGGGGGGGAATAACAATTTGAAACTCAAAATCTCACAAAAATGAATGTTGAAAACTATCTTTATATGTAATTGGAAAAAAATAAGATAAAGTATAAAGTACATAATATAAATATTTATAATATATATATTAATATTAATAGAAAATAAAGAAATGAAATAGGGTAGATGAAATTCATGATGCAAGAATAAGCACTCACATAAAGCATTTAACTTGGTTACCAAAGGGGAAATCTGGCAACATAGTCCTGATAAGAGCTACAGAAAAATGCTACAATATGATTTTGAGGGAGATATTTAACCCTGGCTGAATTTTATTTATTGCTCTCGAGCTGATTCTTTATGTTTCTTATGTCTATGTGGTCTTTAAAAATTAGTTTTTCCTCATTTGTTGTACTAAATCACAGTCTAATTTGCATGACCTTGGTTAAATTATTTAGCCTTTCTGAGCCTCAGCTTCTCTTTTGTGTAATGAAGCAGTTGAGTTAGATGATTTCTCTAGGGTTTCTTGTGTTGTTAAAATTCTATGATATTATGACTCTAAGGCTCCATTAAAGAACCATATCTCCAATAATATCTAAATGATAATGTGATATATAGAACTCTTAGTAAAAGGAAAACAAGAGATTATTATCTTATTGCCAGTGTAGTCCTTCTGTCTAGAAAATAAGCAAATCCATTGAGCCAAGTATGTACAATGATAATGTTTCATTTTCTCCCAATTACATTCAGGGAGGATGAATAATATTGCTACTAGAGTCCCCAATAAATGAACTTCCTTTTTTATTTCCATGACAATGTAAAACTTGTTCAGTTATTGGAAGATGAGAACAGCATGTCATATGGTCATGTAACTTTTGTATTCATGGTAGAAATACATGAATTCTAGTACCTCTTATCTAGAAAAGGCATCTAAATATGGAACATGACTAAGTATGAGATACAGTATATGAAAAAGATTTTGAAAGAGTTCCTAGTGTCTCTTGACCCCAGAGTGTATTGGTCAACACAACTTCTCAGAGAAGTAGGATGGATGTTTTGTGAAATTCAAGGGTAAAAGTGTATTAAGTGAAAAGTTTAACCTAGAAAGAAAGAAATACTATACTGTGTAAGAATCAATTAGGAAACCACAAGGCCCAGTAGAATAGGTACAAGAAGACTATGCTAAACTGTCGTATATGTATGTCATGGAACACTATTGTTCTATTAGAAACCAGGAGGGATGGGAATTCAGTGCATACCCTTTGATCCAGCAATACCACTACTGGGTCTATACCCTGAAGAGATGATGAAAAAGGGTAAAAACATCACTTGTACAAAAATATTCAGAGCAGCCCTGTTTGTGGTGGCAAAGAATTGGAAATCAAGTAAATGTCCTTCAATTGGGGAATGGCTTAGCAAACTGTGGTATATGTATGTCATGGAACACTATTGTTCTATTAGAAAACAGGAGGGAGGGGATTTCAGGGAAGCCTGGAGGGATTTGCAAGAACTGATGCTGAGTGAGATGAGCAGAACCAGAAAAACACTGTACACCCTATCAGCAACATGGGGGTGATGTTCAAACCTGATGCATTTGCTCACTCCATCAATGCAACAGCCAGGGACATTTTGGGGCTGCCTGCAATGAAGAATACCATCTGTATCCAGATAAAGAGCCGTGGAGTTTGGACATATTTCAAGGACTATTCCCTTTAATTTAGGAAAAAAACAGATATCTTATTGTCTGATCTTGTTATCTCTTATACTTTTGGTTTCTTCCTTAAGGATGTGATTTCTCTCTCATCACACTCAATTTAGATCAATGTACAACATGGAAACAAAATAAAGACTGACAGGTTGCTTTCCATGGGGTGTGGGGGTAGGGGAGGGAAGTAAGAATGGGAGAAAAATTATAAAACTCAAAACTCAAATAAAATCTTTAAAAATAAAAAAAGACTATGCTAATAGAATTTGCATTAGAAGAAAGAAGGTGAGATAAGAAACAAAACTTCTTGAGTAAGGAAGCAAAATGTACAGATATCTGGGTGTGAAAAAAGAGATGCAAAAAGGACAAAAATCTGAAGAAGGTCCTAGAATTTGAGAGTTCATAGTTACCTCAGCAACCATCTAATCTATACATAAGAGAAATTCCCATTCTAAGTCATAAATGATCACCTAGCTTCTTCTTGAAGACTTCCAAGAAAGAGAAACTTAACCATATCCTCTTACAGTGCTTTGAGATCTACAAAATTCTTTCCTCCCAGAAACCCTCTGAAACACACTGAGTTACTGTTATTCTTTCGGTATTAAAGATAGAAAACTGAGGCACAAAGAGATTTAATGATTTGTTGAGGAACACACTGTTATTCATTCTTAAAGCCAGGACTTAAAACTCCTGTCTTCTGATTAAAAATAAGTACTCTTCAAAAAATGCATACATACAGTTAAAGGAATATATTTTTTTAAATCAGCATTAGAGAAATAAATACAACTCAGCCAGAATTAAATGTTTAATGAAAAGAAGAGATTTTTATCTTATCTAGTATGATATTCCCTGCAAAAATTTATATTTTTTGTTTTTTATATTTTTATTTATTTGTTTTTCCAACTATATATATATACATATATATATATATATATATATATATATATATGCAACAGTAGTTTTCACCAATCATTTTTTGCAAGATTTGCAATTTTCTCCTTCCCTTTCTCCCCTCCCCTCTCCCCCTGACAGGAAGCAATCTGATAGAGGCTCTACATTTATAATCATGCTAAACATAGATTGATAGTGAACGTATTGTGAAAGAAGAATCAGATCCAAACAGAAGAAAGGAATATTAGAGAGAGAAAAATGACATAATACATGGCAACTTTTAAAAATTGAAGATAATAAGCTTTGATCTTCATTTAAACTCCATAGTTCCTTCTCTGGATAGGAATGGTATTTTCTATCACAAGTCCCTTAAAATTGTCTTTGATTATTGTACTGCTGAAAAGAGCAAGTCCATCATGATTGATCATCATCCCACGTTGTTGTTAATGTGTATAATATTCTTTTGTTTCTGCTTATTTCACTGACCATCAATTTATTCAAGTCGTTTCTGGATTTTCTGATTTTTCGATTTTCAATTCTTTGCTACTTACAAACAGAACTGCTATGAATATTTTTGTACATATGGAATTTTCACCCTTTTTGTGATCTCTTCAGGATACAGACTCAATAGTAGCATTGTTGGTTCAAAGGTATTCACATTTTTATCGTCCCTTGGATATAATTCCAAGTTGCTCTCCAGAAGGACTGGATAATTCACAACTCTACCAACAATGTATTAGTGTCCCAGTGTTCTCACATCCCCTCCAACATTGATCATTTTCTGTTCTAGTCATATTAGCCAATCTGAGAGATGTGAGAATCCCTCAGAGATGTTTTAATTTGCATTTCTCTGATCAATAATAATTTAGAGCAATTTTTAATAGGACTATAGATAGCTTTGATTTCATTGTCTAACTTTTTTGTTTAGAAAATAAAATTCTCTGGTTAGGGAAGTAGATATTATAATGTTTCACTTTTTCCCAATTGCTTTCAAGATGAGAAACGGGATACACTGCTTAAGTATCCCCTTAGAGATTTTTCTCCAGGTCCCCAAATTAACCTTGTATGCCTACCTGATTGCTGAAGAAACAAACTTGGAGATTCAAACCCACATCCACTGAGCTCATAGCATCCAGGCCATGACTAGATATACTGAAGGGAGATAAGAAGAATGAGTTCAATATCATGTTGGTGTTTGAGATCAACATTAACCTATTAGAAACTTGGAATATATGAACCTTTATCCATTCATCTGTTCCTGAACTTGTTCAGTCTTCATCCTTACTAACTCTGCATGCCTTCCCTCCTTTCACTGGAGTGAACCTCAAAATACCAGAAAGAAATTTTCAGGAAACAGAAAAAAGAAGGGGGAGGAAAAGAAAAAGTCAAGTCTTGGTAGGCAGGGGTAAACCTGGTAAATAAAAGTTCATGGCAGGCCAAAACTCATAGATCTTACAAGCAAACTGAGCCATGGGTGATTAGTACAAAAAAGGACAGAACAGAAGTATACCAGAATAATAAAATCCAAGTCCTTATGTCTTCAGAAATAACTGGGTAGGGGCCAACTAGGTGGTGGCTAGGTGGCACAGTGGATAGAGCACTGGCCCTGGAGTCAGGAGTACCTGACCTCAAATCTGGCCTCAGACACTTAATAATTACCTAGCTGTGTGGCCTTGGGCAAGCCACTTAACCCCACTGCCTTGAAAAATCTAAAAGAAATTCTGTTATCATAAAAATCATGCTCCTTGTTTCTGGAAAAACAGAAACGAACTTGTCAGTGTTGTTCAACAAGATTACTTGTGTCATATCTATCAAGAAATCTTGAATGATTTAATGCACCGATAATAGAATAGGATTAGCAGAGAGCCTTTTAGACTCTACTTTGCTCTACCATAATCAACAAAGAGTAAGCACAGTGAGATATTGTATTTTCTGCATTTGGGATCAAAAATATTGTTAAAACTCTTCTAATATTGTTGGAATGCCTAAAAGTCAGTTTAATTTTTTTAACTTTGTCGATGATATTTCCATAAGACACTA
The DNA here is from genome assembly GCF_037893015.1 of Macrotis lagotis. Taxonomy (NCBI): domain Eukaryota; kingdom Metazoa; phylum Chordata; class Mammalia; order Peramelemorphia; family Peramelidae; genus Macrotis; species Macrotis lagotis. Next base: position 158,012,786 of record NC_133664.1, on the reverse strand, counting down.
TTTCCTTCATGTTTCCATTAAATTATTTAATTTAGTTCCATTCTTAATTTGTTGTGTTCTGATTGGGATTGCATATTAAGAAGATAATTTTAGCAGCTCTGTGAAAGAGAAATTAAAGGAGGGAAAAATTGGAGACAGATATTAAGTAATAGTCTGGACAGATATTCTAGGTGAAAGCAGGAGTCTAAATTAGAGTAATGGTGATATGAGTGGAGAAGAAGTGATAGATGTGAGAATATGTCTGAGATATAATTTACAAGAAATAGTAATGATGGAATGTTAGGAGCAGGAAAAAAAGAAGAGCCAAAGATGAATCCTAGCTTCCAAGTTTGGGTGGGGAAAGGTGGTATTGTCAACAACAGAAAGAAGTTGGGAAGAGACAAAGATTTAGAAGGGAAGATGAGAAATTCAGTTTGGGATGTTAATTTAAATATAACAGAAAATTCCCAGAAAAATGAAAGTGTAGTCAAAAATGTGATAATAAAGCTCAGTGGAGAAAAAATTTGGGAGCATTGGGGTGGTCATTGAAAGAGATAAAAGTAGAGTACTGATATGAACCTGTAATCAAATAAATAAATAAATCTCCTCCAACAAGACTAATCACAACTCATCCAAACTTGATTATTCCGTGCAACCCTTGCCTGTGACTCACAATACATTCATCAAATGCAATAGACCTTCCTCACTTCTCCAGGGTATTGTTATGATAACAGCAGAGTACCCAGACTGTCTACCTGTCATCTCTCATCCTTGCCATGAAACTAATTTATCTTTTCCAATCATACATCTTCCTGATAACATTCTTCCCATATGTTATTCTCTGAATTTCTTCATTGGGTTTCTACCACACTGCCCTTTAAAAGTTCCCCATTTTCAGGGTTTTTTAAGTTTGTTGTTCTCTATGCATCATAGACATACACACTGGTATAATGCTGTTATCATAAAAATCATGGTCCTTGTTTCTGGCAAGACAGAGAGGAACTTGTCAGTGTTGTTCAACAAGATTATTTGTATCATATCTATCAAGAAATCTTGAATGATTTTAATGCATGGATAATAGACATAGGATTAGCAGAGAGTCTTTTAGACTCTACTTTGCTCTACCATAATCAACAAAGAGTAAGCACAGTGAGATATTATATTCTCTGCGTTTTTCAGTCAATCAGGTGATGGTAAAAATGTGGTTCAGTGTGTAGTATTGCTTATGAAAGCTTGCCTTACCCTATTAAGAAATGCACTGTAATGTCTTCAATTCATATTTAAAGAAGTCCCAGAAAAGTTGATGGTAGATAGGAAAATAGATATATAGGTGGGTAGTTGATGTTCTCTTTGTCACCTTTTTATTATTAATAAGATCTAAGATTTTCATTATTAATAAGACCTAAGATTAGTAAGACCTCACTCCCCTGGAAATGGAATATTGTGCATAAACCAATTCAGTAAGTCTTTAGACTTTCAAAACAGAGTGAGAGGCTATATTTGACCTCACAGTCTGAGTTAGAGTAAAGACCTGGGTTTGGGGATTTATAGGAAATGGTACTCATGTATCAGTTCAAGTACAGGCTTTATTATTATGTGGCACAGCAAGTAGACAAAAGCAAAAACAGACATACACTATGACAATACTCATTTGAAGGAGGGAGACATGTAGAATAACAAAGATTTCAGTGGAGGTCCATACTCTGAGCAAGGAAATTTTATACTTTAAAAATGAGCAGGGTTGAGAATAGGTGACCATGCCAAATTTGGAAGGGAACACCTCTAATCAGACTCAACTGTGATGGGAAATTCTCTGTATCATATATCAACATCAGACTGTAGTGAGAGAGTTCCCTAAGGGAAATCAGAAATTAGATGAGAATTTAAGTGGGGACCCAGAACTGGGTATCGGTGTACAATCTCTGAAATTGGCAGGGAGCCTCATCCAGTCAGAAAGAGTGATCATTTGTGTGTTTGAAGCAGGACAGTAGAAAAGCTGTCTGTTACTTACTCATATGTTCATGGTCATAAGGACCACCCAACATATTGCCCATATTGGAGTTTTCACATTTATAACTAAAGCATCAAATAATTTGTTTTTCAGAAGAAATTAAAATTAGTACAATCATTATAAATGCTTTTTAAATAACAAAGTGGACATTTACCTCCTAATTGAAGGATTCTGTATAGAAAATGGGTTCTTAACCTGGAGCCCACAAACTTATAGTATGTCTGTGAATAAATTTCAAGCAGTTCACAAACTTGAATGGGAAAAGTACATCTTTATTTTCACTAAACGTTAATGAACAGTTAGCCTTTCTTTTTATTATGAATTTTTAAAAATCGTTCTGAGAAGGGTTCCACATGATTCACCTGACTGCTAAAGAAGTCAGTCTCAGACACATAAACACATACACACATACACACATACACACAAACATATACACACATACACACACGCAGTTAAGGCCCCTACTGTGAGGGTTTTCAAGTGTTTCTATTTGCAGATAAGGTTTGGATAAGATAATAATTGCATTAAGACTAGGAGTCGATTAATTAACAAGAATTTTAAAGCATCTGTAATGTTCCAGGTGCCTTGGAATTAGAACATTTCAGAACCTCCTGAATGAAGTCTGTAATCACTCAAAAGAGTTAGCCTAGCTAACCACCTAGGAAAAACCAAGTGGATGAAGAATGCCTATTATCCAGACTATGATATTCAGGAAGAAAGATACCTGAATCAGTAGATCTATCCATCAATAAATACATCTTGGACTCTTCAGATGGACAATAAGCTAGACCAACAATTGAAAAGGAAGGGAAGGAACAGAAATAATTGTTTATGTATCATCTACTATTTACAAAGCATTTGTGATACAACTATTAACTAATTTTACCCACACAGTACCCTACAAGGAAAGTTCTATTACTATTCCCATTTTATAGTTGAGAAAATTGAGGCAAATATAAGTAAAGTAATTTGCCCAGGGTCATACAGCTACTAAGTGTCTGAAGTTGGGTTTGAACTGAGTTCTTCCTGAATCCAAGCCCAGAATTCCATTCACTGCATGAGAATAGGAGAAATAAAGTAGGACAAATTATATTTAGGAGTTTTGGTTTTATTTCAACAATTCCAAGCTTTTCCCTAAAACCAGAACCAATCTTTTTTACTGCCAATATTCTATGGCTGAGAACCTCGGATCACCATAGAGTCCAAAGAATTAATATTGTGTAACCCAGCAGGTAATGGGGAGATGTGTGATGGGCATAAGTAGGTTGAAGCATGTTGCTAAAAATGAATTACATAAAAAGTCATCATAAAAGGTATCATAGGAGATTTGTGTCTAGAAAAGAAAATTGTTTAACTATGTATGATTACAGAGAGAGTACTAGCATGTAGGATTAATACTATCATAATGTTAAGAGACCTGGAAGAAGTTTCCTTACCCCCCCAAAAAAAAATTGGGGTCTGCTCTCTTTGGGAGATTTTTGGCAGGATATAGTCAATATGTTCTCTATCTCCTATACCACACTGAAACTTTGTGGTTGTAAATTTGGGGTATTGAGTAGAAAACCCCATCTTGATATGTGATAAAAAATGCATCATGCAATTTGGATAATGTAATAAGTAGTCATCTCAAACTGCATAGTCAATTTTTTTGAGGAACAAAGAGTTGAATTCTGAAAACTTAATGGCATAAAGGGAGAATTAAATTCCCAGCTTGTATTAGTAAAATTGATAATCCATTTTAAAGTAATCTATATAATATGTAATAGTCTATATATAATATAGAGAACCTGCCAATCTTTTGCAGGCCTGCTATCTCTCTCCTAACTAGTCACTCCCCACCTTATTAGCAGCCCTTTTATATATCCCATGGTCCTTTGACCTAAAGGAGAAGCAGAAAGAGAAACTGTTCTACAAGTAGTAAAACATGTTTGTTCATTTTCTCCTTTATACATGTTTCCATATCATACCCCATTCAGATGTTCCCAAACCTTGGCAAACGATTGAGCCTAGGGGTTATTGCATGGACTCTGTGCATCCCTCTCCCTCAACATGTAAGGAGTTTCCTAGAATAAGTTAAGAAAATTTGTGCCTCAGTTCTTTTATCTCTAAAAATGAGCAGGACAGTGACACCCTACTTCACAATACTATAAGTGACTCTGATAAAATTCACCATATGTTGACCTGGGAAATCCATCACTGCCCTTGAAGGCATGGGTTTATGTATTCAGTTTTCTTTACCAACTTCTATGTATACATAAAGGTGTGAAAACATGGTTTTCTTTCTTCAGATCTTGTGGCTTGAAGGGGAAAATTACCTTTTTGAAACCTCATTGCCTGGAGCCTTGCTCCATAATCAGTCAGACCTCAGTAAGTTGGACTTTCCATAATTTAGGTAATCAGAACCAATTCATTCTTTATGATGAAAAGGCCCAGGAGCTTAAGTGATTTCAGAAGGCTAGCTTGTACAACGGATGGATTGTTGTACTTGGAATCAGAAAGACCTGCGTTCTTACCTACCTCAAAAATGTATTTGGCTACATAAAAGTGAGCAAATTATTTTTCTTCTCTTATCCTATTTCTTTGTCTGCAAAATAGGACTAATATTAACACCTACTTCCCTGGGTTGTTGTGAGCATCTAATGAAATAATATATAAGACTCTTTGAAAACCTTAAAAATGCTTTATAAATGTTAGCTATTGCTTTATTGTTCTTGTTTTCTTCCTGTTCTGATCTAATAACTTTGGGATTTGATAGATCTTATTAAATATCACTTTAATTTTCAAAGGAGGGAAATAAGTTTAGAGTTCAGGCTCCATCTTTTTTTTTTTTTTTTTTGCAAGGCAAATGTGGTTAAGTGGCTTGCCCAAGGCCACACAGCTAGGCAATTATTTAAGTGTCTGAGGCCGGATTTGAACTCAGGTCCTCCTGACTCCAGGGCCGGTGCTCTATCCACTGCGCCACCTAGCCGCACCTCCATCTTCTTTTAAGAGCCCCTTACTTCACTCCCCATAACTGCTGGTACCTTCTCTTCTTAAATTACTTCCTATGTTCTTCTTATTGTTCAGTTGTATTTGATTCTTCATGAGCCTGTGCGGGGTTTTGCTGACACAGACTGGAGAGGTTTCCCAAGTGAATTAAAGCAAACAGATTAAATGACTTGCCCAGGGTCATACATCTAATAAGTCCCCATGACTACATCTGAACTCAGATCTTCCAGATTCCAGACCCAATGCTTTACCTACTGAGTCATCTAGTTACCACTATATCAAACTCTTATCTACTCTTTACATAGGAGTGTTTGGTTATTCAAGGAAGGCCAGTACCTGTTGGGGGAGAGCCCTTTCCAGTGCTTCATTCCATCTTTTGTGTTCAACTGCCACCCATACTCCAAGAAGCTAGAGCATGAGCAAAGGCCATACCCTAGTAAATTGTTCTGAGAGATGGGCTAAACCAGTTTGAAGGTAATCAAGAGGTCTCAAACCTGTCAGTGATTTAGTGGCTTATCTATCCTTCAATCATGTGAAGACTTCCCCTAGCAGAATGAGTGGATAAAACAGTTCTTTTTTTCCCCAACAGCTATGAAGGCATCTGAAGCAGGAGCTGTGGAGTGCTTAGGGCTTGATAAGATATAAAAGAATCCAAGGTTATTCTCTGCTTCCGGAGCCATTACCAGTGGTCTTGACTTTTGTCCTGCCATTGGACTCTAATGACTCTGGAAGAGAGAGTGAGGTCAGTGACTTTCCCCAACTCAGGGAAATCCAGTTTACATGGAAGTCAAAAGACATCACCCATACCATTTTAACTTTTTTCTAAGCCTACCTTAAATGCTATGTTGACAAAGTAGCAGCTAGGGATGCACTGGAAGCTGTAATCACAACCCTATACTCAGGTGGCCTGTACCTTAGTACCTTAGGGTTTCTTCTCACTGGGCTAAAGTATCAGTAAGTCTCAGCAGCTCCCTGGGTGTTTGAGGAGCCTTTTTTAAAGAACTGCATTGCTTGGGGCAGTTAGGTGGCCAGTGGATAGAGCACCAGGCCTGGAGTCAGGAGGAGCTGAGTTCAAATGTGCCCTCAGAGACTTAATAATTGTCTAGCTGTGTGACCTTGGGTAAAACATTTAATCCCATTGCCTTAAATTTATAAAATAAATAATAAAGAACTTCACTACTTTCCTTACTTCAAGAAGAGGCTAGAAAAAGTGTCCTATTTGTCTGTTTCACCACCTCTGTCCTGCTTACCACAGCAAGTGGGAATTCTACCTGCAACTGAAATACAAAAATGCACAAAAACTCTTTCAAAGATTATCTACTCACCATTGGTATATGGAATGTGAATATACTTATGGACAACATGAAATCCAGAAGACCTAAAAAAAAGATGAACACTTCTTGTTGAAAGAGAACTCAGAAGATATCACATTTGAATAGCAGCCCTGAGTGAAACAATGTTGATTGTTGAACTTCCTGATAAAAGAAGACCATAAAATCATATAAATAATGGCATGACTTGCACATTATGTTGATTAGAATGAGAAAAGTGTTGTGTAAAGACTCCTTTTCACTGCCTCTTCCAGAACTATCTTCACCCCATGATCTGATACCGTAGGAAACAAGACATCTGATGATGGTCTGAAAACAGTGGGAGACCTTGCCTTTTGGATGGGGTCTTTCCCATGTTATTGAGGCATCACAGCATTACCATAACTCTATTCAGAGGATCAATATGGTGATTTTATGGTGACAAACTTATGACAGTTTCTCGATGGCCTAATCATCAGTATGATGATTTTATGGTAATAGTCTTTTAACAATAAGATAAAGTTAACCTGTCTCAAGATGGACTACTCATCAGAATGGTACAATTTGGCAACAAGCGTTGTATAGTAGGATAAAGCTACCTTATCTCTAAAAGGTCTATGCTACTCAGCTCCACCACTACATTACCTTGGGCTCAAATTCACCAGACCACTGGTAGTGTGACTTTCCAAAGTGCTGGCCCCTCTTTCAGGATGAATCCAATGCAGAGATACTCTGCCCTTCACAAAGAAAAGAGGATTATTCTTGGGGCTACTGCCAGTTTCTCTAGAATGGGTCACATTACCACACTGTTTGCCTTGTGGCGCTCATCTCTGTAATTCTGAATTCAGATATTTGAATCTGATTCCCTTTTGATCCCTGGAGGATAAAAGAAACCATTGACCATCATTCCTCATTGCTGCCACAACTCCAGAAAAATGTGCATCTACTTCCAACTGAAATAAGATGGCACTTTTTTCTGGAGTGGTAGCAATGCTGGGGAATGCCATGAAGCTGGTATAGGTTTTCCAATTAAAACTAATCTAATCTAATCAAGTTTGTATACCTACCAAAAGGAACATGATGATGAGATTGCCCCTTGCAGGAAAGCTCCACACTACCCACCATCAGTGCATCTATTACCACCATGACAAACCCCTATGAAATTAAAGAAAAATTCTTTGAATACCTTGAGAGTTTTATCATCAATGTGCCAAATAAAGACAAGTTTGCAATTTTATGCCAGAGTGGACAGAAACTACCAGACATTGCAGGGAGACCCTGAGATAAATGAAGTCAGAAACAGCAACAGCAATGGTCACTTACTAGTGAAGATTTGTACATCTCATGACTTTCTCATCAACAATGTCTTCCACTGACCTAAATGTAATAAAACTTAGTAGATGCATTCTTGCAAAAAAAATAAGCATTTAAAAGATTATGTCATTGTAAAGAGAAAAAAATAGACAGGATGTGAGAGTGACTTGGTGATGTGTGGTATTATTGGACCAATCATAGATTTATCATCCACAAGTTAAAGTTACATTCAACAAGAACAGCAACCCCAAGGCAATACAACTAACAGGGGTAATGTCAACAGATTAAAGTGCTTCTCTAACTCAAAAAAGTTGTTCCTAACTTGGAGAGAAAGTTGAGTCAATATATGATTTGGTAATAGTGGAACAGAAAAGAAGTGGGTAGCTTTCAGAGATTTGATGAATAGTACTGTATTTACTTCTCTGGGCCAGAATATTCTCAAACATCAAGATTGTTTTGATGAAAATGATGGGGAAATTCAGAAGCTATGAAACAAAAAGTGAGAACCCCACAGGGTTTACCAGCAGGATAGTGTGTCCATTTCTTTTAAAACCATCAAAAAGTAGAGTATAAGCAAAGCTCACAGAGATACAGGATTCTTAGCTCAGCAAGAAAACAGATGAAATTCAGTTTTACACTGATAGGAACAATCCAAAGTGATTCTATAATGCCCTGAAGACCATTTATGGACCAAAGGCCTATGGTGCATCTCAACTACTCAGTGTTGATAAAGCCACATTGACTCAAGATAAAGGATATGATCCTGGAGAGATGGGCTGAACACTACCATAGTGCTTTCACCAATCAATGCTAAAGCCACTGACTGTTTTCTTCAGGTTGAAGTCAATCCCTCTCTAGCCAAACTTCCAACTGAAAAGATTTTGAATGCTGTTAGGTTACTCTTTTGTGGAAAAACAGCTGGTGCTGATTCTATTCAGCTAAGATTTATGAGGTAGGAAGTTCACTTCTCAAACAAAAGTCAACTAAAAGAGAGGTTATCCCAAGGAGGTCAAGGATGCCCTCATTTTCCATCCCTATAAAAGAAATAAAAATAAGGTGTCCTATGCCAATCATAGAAGGGTCTCTCTCTTAATTATTACCAGCAAGATTCTTGCTAGTCTTCCTTAATAGGCAAGCCTTCATCTGGAAGATGGTCATCTACCTGAGAGTCCACATGGCTTTAGAAAGTGCTGAGAAGTCAATAAGATGTTTGTTGCCCTATAACTCTAGGAGAAATGCCAGAAGTTTGTACACAGCATTCACTGACCTGACCAAAGTCTTTAATACTGTCAGATGTGAGGGCTTGTGGAAGATCCTGGCAAAATTTATTTTCCTAGAGAAGTTCATCAGTGTTGTCCATCACTTTCACAATAGCATGGTGGCCCAGGTTCTAGATAATGGACAAAGCTCTCTCGCTATCCCACCACCAATGAAATGAAACAGGAATGTGTGTTTGTTCCCATGCTTTTTACCATTGTGTTTTCAGTGATGTTGACAGATACTTTCAACAAAAGCAGCATCAATATTAGTTACTGTACTGATAATAAATTTTGTAACTAAACTGTAAGGAGAGTTGGTGTGTGACTTTTTTCCCACAGATGATTTTGCATTCAATGCAGCCTCTGAAGCTAAGAGACAGCAAAGTATAGATCAATTCTCTGCCACTTTTCTTACTTTTGACTTGACATTTAACACCAAGAAAACAGTGGTTTTCCTCAAGCAAGCAATACAGAATTCATATTTGAAACCATTGATTATAGCAAATAGAGAAATTTTGAATATTGTGGATAAGTTCACTTACCTTGGCAGTATATTTTTCAGAGATGGATTATGAAGTTGACACACATATAACTAGAGCTAGCTCAGTGTTTGAAAAACTGAAGGAAAGTGAGAGGAAGAAGAGGTATTAGACCAACTACCAAACTGAAGATCTACAGAGCCATTGTTCTGACCTAAGGGTGTATGTGAAACCTGGACGGCACCATGTCAGGAAACTGAATCACTTACATTGAAACTGTCTTAGGAAGATTCTAAAGATCACCTAGCACACTGAGGTCCTTTCTAGAGCTAAACTGCCAAGCATTCAAACTCTACTATCAACTCCAATGCACCAATTCCAATGGACATTGCTTCTATGCCATATCTACATATGCCTAAAGCTTATTTTACAAAGAAGTAACACAAAGCAAGAACTCACATGGAGGGCAGAAGAAGCAATATAAGGGCACTTAGAAGTCCCTCTGAATTTTGGAATCCATTGTAAGACATGATAGACACTGGTACAGAATTTCCCAGCATGGCATGCCCATATCAGAAAGTGCTATGCTCTTTGAGCAAAGTGGAAATATATCTCAAAAGAGACATAAGATGTACAAATTTAAGGACATCTCCACTTCAAATGTTCATGTGAATTATTTGTCCCTGACAGAGACTTCTGAGCTCTTATTGGTTTGATCAGCCAAAGCCAGATACAACTGTACCTTAACCCTGACATAGTGATGTCATTTTCATCCTTTTTGAGTATGAAAAACAACATTTTTATTTATCTTTTAAGTTCTTCAGTCAGTCAACAAATATTTATCAAGGCACTCTACTAAGCTCTGAGGATACAAAAAGGAAAAAACAGTATCTGATCTCAAGAAACTCATGATCTCCAGAAAGGACAACTATCAATGTTGGAAGGGATGTGGGAAACCTGGGACACTAATACATTGTTGGTGAAGCTGTAAACTCATCCAACCTTTCTGGAGAGCAATTTGAAATTATGCCCAAAGGGCAATAAAAATGTGCCTTTGGTCCAACAGTACCAAGAGATTTTGAAGAAGGGCAAAAAAGATCATATATACAAAAATATTCATAGCAGCCCTGTTTGTGATGGCAAAGAATTGGAAAATAGTGAATGTTCATCAATTGGGGAATGGCTTAATAAACTGTGGTATATGTATGTGATGGAACACTATTGTTCAATTAGAAACCAGGAGGGATGAGAATTCAGGGAAGCCTGGAAGGATTTGCATGAACTGATGCTGAGCAAGCTGAGCAGAACCAGAAAAGCACTGTACACCCTAACAGCAACATGGGGGTGATGATCAACCTTAATGGATTTACTCATTACATCAGTGCAACAATCAGGCTCGACTTTGGGGTATCTACAATGGAGAATACCATCTGTATCCAGAGAAAGAATTGTAGAGTTTGAAGAAAGACCAAAGACTATTACCTTTAATTAAAAAAAAACTATCCTATTATGTAATTTTGCTATCTCTTTTACTTTATGTTTATTCCTTAAGGATATGATTTCTTTCTCATCACATTCAACCTAGATCAATATATACCATGGAAACAATGTAAAGACTAACAGACTGCCTGCTGTGGGGGGTGGGGGGACGGAAGCAAGATTAGGGAGAAATTGTAAAATTCAAAAATAAATAAAATCTTTTATAAATAGTCAAAACAAAAAAAGAAGCTCATTATCTAACATACAAACAACTAATCAGTATATTGGATAAATAGAAAATAATTAACAGAGGTAAGGCACTAAAATTAAGAATAGTTAGTAAAGGCTTCCTCTAGGAAGAATGGAATTTTGATTGGGAATTGAAGGAATCCAGGAAAGCTGTTAGGCAGAGATGAAAGAGAAATAAAGGAGAGAAAACATTACAGGTTTAAAGGTCAGCCAGAGAAAATGCCCATTGCCAAGAGGAATCCTTCTTTGGGTAGAAAAGTGTTGCTAGATTAAGTTACTTGGAGGGGATTAAGGTATAAGAAGACTAGAAAGCAGTGGTTTGGAGGAAGAAGTTCATCATGAAAGGCTGTGTATACCAAGCAGAAGGTTATGTTTTTTATCCTGGTGGTAATTAGGAGTTATTGGAGTTAATTGTTGAGTTGTGTAACAAGATCAAACCTTCACTTTAGACAAAATTACTTTGGTGGTTGACTAAAGGACAGTTTGGAGGGGGTAGACAGTTGAGGCAAGGAGCGCAATCAGAAGACTCTTACAGAAATCCAGGTGTGAAATGATAAGATCCTGTACCTGAGTAGTGATAATTTTAGATGAGAAAAGAGAATGTATTTGAGAGATGTTGCAAAGGCAAAATTGATAGACTTTGAATGGATGGTGGGGGGAGAATGATGGGAAAAGGGCATTTGACTATGGAAGAGAAAACGACATCTAGGTTTTGAGGCTGAGAGATTTTGTATGGTACTGACCTCAACTGGAACTGGGAAATTAAGAGAAGTGCAGGAAAGGGTTTAGGAGAAAAAATAATTAGTTTAAGTTTGAACAAGTTGAGTATAAGAGGTCTACTAGACATCCAATTCAAGATATCTATCTGAAAGGGATTCAGAGATGTGAAAATGGAAGCTTGCAGGGAGTTCAGGGCAGGATAGGTAGTTTGAGAAACAACAGAGCAAATAAAGTAATTAAATACATAGGAGTTCATGAGATTATCAAGTAAAGTATAATAGAGGAAGAAGAGAAAAGAAGAGATCCCAGGATAGAACTCTGTGGGACATCTACCATTAGAAAGAATAGTCTGGATAAGGATCCCAGCAAAAGTGACTGAGAGGGAGTGGTCAGAAGGAGGAAAACCAAGAAAGACTTGCATTCTGAAAACAGAAGAATGTATCAAGGAGGAGAGAATGATCAAGTGTCAATGACTGCAGGGAGGGAAAAGATAAAGAAGATTGAGAAAAGACATTGATTGGATTTGGCTACAAAGAGATAATTGATTACTCAGAATAGAGCAGTTTCAATGGATTAATGTCAAAAGTCAGACTGTAAGGAGTAAAGAAGAAAGTGAGAGGAGAGAAAATGTAGGCACCAATTTTAAATCAAAGAGTTTAGCCAGAAAGGAAAAATATTCAGGATAGGTGATAGACTGACCAAATGAGGGGTTTTTCAGGATGAGGAAACATGTATATGTTTTGTAGGCAGTTGGGAATGAGCCACTTTCTCTCCCATTAAAATAGGAGTTCCCTGAGAACAGAAGTTGTTTTTAATCTTTCCTTTAGCCCCAGTCCTTTGAACAGTATCTGTTACAAATAAAGGGTTGTTTTTTTTTTTGGTTTGGTTTTTGTTTTTGTTTTTGATTTATTTTTGCAAAGCAATGAGGTTAAGTGACTTGCCCAAGGTCACACAGCTAGGTAATCATTAAGTGTCTGAGGTCGGATTTGAACTCAAGTCCTCCTGACTCCAGGCCTGGTGCTCTATCCACTGTACCACCTAGCTGCCATCCCCCTCCCCACTGCATCACCTAGCTGCCCCAAATAAATTTTTTAATATATGTTGTTGTATACTTGACTGATTAACAGAATTGTTAACAGGAGTAACCAAAATCACACTGAAGGAATAGCTTACTATTGTTATATTTATTAAATAATATCCATGAAAGGCTGATCCTGGCCATTCAAAGTCTATCAATTTTGCCTTTGCAACATCTCTCAAATACATTCTCTTTTCTGCTCTAAAATTATCACTACTTAGGTAGAGGCTCTTATCATTTCACACCTGTATTTCTGTAAGAGTCTTCTGATTGGGCCTTCCTTGCCTCAACTGTCTACCCCCTCCAACATGGAAAAAAAATTAGGCCTCAAAAAATAAATAAATAAAAACCTGTCCTTTAGTCAAGGAACTGGGCTATTAAGTGTCCCTAGTATCTTGTCAGCTATAACCCTGTTCATTGACTTCTAGTATTACACAGCACAGACCTATAACTGTAATATTTCTCGGTCTGGTGATCTCTGCTTAGATTCTGCTCTTCCCATCCTCATCTCCCAATTTTCAACTACTCTCTTAGCATTGATTTCATGCAATTTTCCCTATCATTGACCATCTGTATCATCCACTGTTGCTGAAATCTCATTGGACCTTAGCTAAGTGTTATTGAAATCATTATGGTTTCATTGCAAGTGCTTAAGATAGTATTTCAAGGCTTTAAGGTCTGCTGAGGTGCACTTAAGCTTGGCTACCTTGTCACCTATTACCTAGAATTATGCTATCCTAGAAGAGGCAAAACATCTCTAAGGCTCTAATTGACCCCAAAGCCTTAGCCATAGAAATGGTTTGCACTCAAGTCCATTGCATTAAGATGGAGAGGAGATTTAGCTGGGATTTATTGATCAGTGCATCAAAAGATCCAAACTTAATAAAATATTAAGATCTATTACAGGTTTATTCATATTCATCATCATCATACTTTGAATGGATAGAAGCACTTTAAGGCTTGCAAAATTCCCTATATAAATATATGCATATATGCACATATATAGATGCATATATATATATTATATATATAATATATAAATATATATCCTCTTTCCAACCCTGAGAGCAACAAGAGATGCTGTTATCATATATATTTTACAGATGAGGAAACTGAGGCTAAGAAATTCTAAGAGACTTGTCCAAGTCTACACACTCATAAGTATCTAAGGTAAGATTCAAATTCAGGGCTGCCTGACTCAGAGTTCAGCATTCTAGCCATTTCATCAACTATTAGTAAATAAAAATACTAATCTTTAGATTCCCATCATTTTTCACTACATAGGAAACTGACAAAAATTAGATGAGTATTTTTGCAAAGGTATTTGTATAGCAGAAGGCTCTGATCTGGACTTACTTTCTAACTTTCAAGATAGAATTTAATCCAGAATTTAACTTAAACCTTAACAAGAATATTCTGAATAATGTAACTATCAGTTAGCTAGAAGGGGCAATGAATGGAGTTCTGAACCTGGAGTCAAGAAGGCCTGAGTTCACATTCAGCCTCAGACATTTAGTAAATATGTGACCCTAGGCAAGTAACTTAACCTCAATCTGCCTCAGTTTCTCCAATTATAAAGTGGGAATTATAAGAGCAACTATCTCCTGGTATTTTTCACTTTTAATTATTTCCTCTTTATTCTGTATATAGCTTGCTTTGTTTATATTTGTTTGCATTTTGTCTCTCCCCCCCCCATTAGAGTGTAAGTTCCTTGAAGGCAGTAGCTTTTGTCTTTTGCCTCTTTTAGTATCCCTAGAGTTTAGCACAGTGCCTGCCTAGAAAATAGTAGTAGGTACTTATTAAGTTTATATTGAATTGAACTATTGAGATGGGGATTAAATGTAATAATATTAATAAACTAATTAGCACAATATCTGGCATATTGTTGGTAATACATAAAGGTTTTATTTCCTTCTTTCCCTATTTGACTACAAAAGTAGACATAAGACCCAAACTCTTTTTTTCTACCTGTTTTTGAAGCCATTGTCATCCTAAGAAATCCCAACATTTCTTAACATAACCAGCATTCCTAAACTTCAACTACATGTTAACATAGATTCAGGGCAAAAAAGAAACCCTAGGAGTCATCTAATCACACCTCCTTGTTTTTCAGATGAGAAAATGGGAGTACAAAGAGATTAAATGAATTAAATGACTTTTCCAAGCTAACACAGATAGTAAGTAACAGGGTTAGGATTTGAATCCAGATCTTTTAATTCCAAATCCACCTCTCCCTACCAGATATTTACCTCTTTCATTGAGACAAAAAACCCATTAAACTCAGAGCCCCAAGGTAATTTGAGTATTAAGTGATGGTTTTGTAAAGAAAAAGCTTTGGATGAGCCTGGTGGAATTCCCAGCTTCCTAACCTACTCTAGAGGACAGCAACCTTATCTTGTATGTTGTACTTGTACTTGAGGCACTAAAGGATATTAAAGTTGTTATTTTTCCCAGAGTGCCAAGGATTAATGGATATATGTATATGTATATATATATATATATATATATATATATATATATAGTATATGTATGTATATATATATATGTATAAATACATACCAGAGGAAAGGTAATCAAGTCTCCTTGTAGTATGTAATATGTCTTCCTTAACCTTAGATCCCTAAATTGGCATTTCTCATTCCTCCTTCTCACCTGTATTTGAGCTACTCACCACAAAACATTCACCCAATTAAGGTATTAACCTTAATCTCCCCAACTTAACCTTTCCTCCTTTTTCTTATTCTCAATTTAACTTTTAAAAAAATACTAAAAAATAATGGGGAAGTAACTTAAAATTTAACTTTAGTAAATGAGCATTAGATGAAAGAGTTGGCAGAGTTAGGGAAATTGAAGAAAAGAGGAAGAGTCTAGGCCTGGATCTCACAGGTATATTTTCTCCCTTACTCTTTGAAAAAGTGCTAATTTATAGTTGGTTTCATCAAATCCTTTTCCTGACTTCATTAACCTGTAAGATAGAAGAATCGAGTTCATCAAGTGACAGGAAATTGGGCAACTTGCCTACATAGGTTTTCAGATGAAATCAAATGCTTCCCCGTGATAGGAAGGTGAAAGGTTTGTTTTTTTTCTCATAGATTTGTCATTCTGACTTTATGTAACAAGATTTGTTGGTTGTGGTGGTGTTGAATCGTTTCAGTCTTGTAAGACTCTTTGTGACTCTATTTGGAGTTTTCTTGGCTAAGATACTGGGATGGTTTGCCATTTCCTTCTCCAGCTCATTTAACAGATAAGGAAACTGAAGCAAGCAGGGTCCTACAGCTTACTAAAAAGTATTTGGGATCAGATATGAACTCAGAATGAGCCTTCCTGACTCCAGGCCTAGAGCTCTATCTGCTGCACTACCAGCTGTCCCTTGTATCAAGACAGCAAACAATATAAAAATAAACTCCTTCTGCCAGGGTTTTCTTGATAGAAAATAACATTCAAACTGTATGCACATGGTTGCTGTGGAAATGCAAAAGAAAACAAAGTTTCAGTTGTTTTCATCTTCATGTTTTGTGGAGAAGAGAAAAAAAGAAACTTAACCCTGTGACCACGTTGAAATTATTATCCTCAAATTTTCATATAATTGATTATTTTAATGGGTATATACACAAGCATCTTGTCCATTTGACTAGAATAACTAGTTTTCCCATTTCTGTCATTCTCTGAGTTTCACACTTAACACCAATCTTACATTTAACCTAAAGATACAAGAAGTCAAAGAAATCTACCCTATAATGTGTTAGGGATGGATAACTAAATAACTGCATACATCTCTAGTCATTCCAATAGGCACAAATGATTTGGTCAAAAAGAATCTATCAAACATTGCTAAAGGATTATTAAATATTGAGCAAGAAACTAAAGACCTTAAGTTCATGGCATTTTCATCATTGGTATCAAAAAAACCATCATTTATATTGAGTGCAAAGAGAAGAAATAGCAGTCCCCTTCCCCACAACTCTGGAAATACAAAGAAAAGCTATTCCAAAATAGCACACTCAATAGTGCTACCGCAAAGAGAGAGAGAGAGAGAGAGAGAGAGAGAGAGAGAGAGAGAGAGAGAGAAACAGACAGAGAGATGACAGACAGAGACACAGACACAGAGAGGAGAAAGAGAAGAGACAGAGACAGAGAGAGAGAGAGAGAGAGAGAGAGAGAGAGAGAGAGAGAGAGAGAGAGAGAATGAACCTTTCTATTTTGCTTATAACCTAAAAGGAATGCCTTTTCTTGGCTCAATGACCAAACATCTTCATGTATACAAAGGAGTTGTTATGTACATATGTCCTTTAACAAGGGACTGAGCACATACCCAGCTCCATGAAAAGTGTTCCATCATTTGTTGTACCTTATTTGAAATGAATTGACTAGGTTCACAGGCTAGCTAACTATAGCAAAGAATTTAGAGGGGAAAACTAACAATGCATATTAAGGAAATAAATTCATTAGAAGAAACCTAAAAATGATCAAACAAAGAATAAAGGGTTTGAAGAGAGTTAGATCATGCTACAAAATGATCAGAACAGAAAAGAAAGAAATAACTGTTAGTAGATTATGATGTAGTAGAAATTGGGGGTTTCAGTTCCCTGGACTTCTATGAGTTCTTCTGCTCAAAGCAAAGTAGCCAATAATTTTTGACTTGTCTTAATGATAATTCTATGCCTGAAAAATTGGAAAAAAGCAGTCAGGGGATCTGTTATTCTGAATCTTACCCCCCCCCCCCAAAGAGGAAGAACTGGTTTCTGGGGCAAGAATGTAGAGAACTTTGTTGAAAGTAATCAATCTTTCAGTTTGTGATAAAGAACGGAGTCAGGAATTCATTTCATTTCAGTTCATTCTTAGATTTGTGATATCAAGAGAGGAAGATAGGTAGAATCTGACAAATACTCTATATTTTTTAGAGAATAGATTTTAAGGGATTCAGAAAAGAAAAGAATAAGTACAATTCTATGGATTATATTTTTAGAAGAAGTCAGCCTAGGGAAATGCTTAAGAGTGTAATTCTAAAGAAACAAAGAGAAGTAATTCCAGTGAAAAAGAAAAGAATAGTTTGTTTAAAGATACTGATGTGCTTACATATCAACCACTGTGGGTTTAAAAAAATAGGAATGATGGAAGCAGATAATTGAGAATGAAAAAATATGTGTGGCAAAGTCCTATAAAGAATAGTACCATAGCTACAAAAACTCAGAATAAGCTAGTACAAAAACTCAGAATAAGCTAAAGCTTAAGAAGAAAGCAAAATGCATGGTAAGTATTTGGGAAAAGGTGGGGAGGCAGCATAAAAAAGAGCTAAAACTGCTGCTCATGGCTAATAAAAAAGGAGGCAGAAGAGGAAAAAGAAAGAAGATTGGCAACTCATTGGCAACCAGACTTGTAGATCACGGATATATTGTAGATATCATTTGCCCATGTTTTAGAAAAATATTGACAGTATCTCTGATGTTATTTTTGTGGACAAGATGATCAAATGTGTGCTAGACAGTAGGTCAACTTGAAACTGGTTAAAATAGCTGACACCAAAATTTAATGTATTTAATGGTTCAGTGTCAACTAAAATAAGGAGCTCTTACTTGAGCTTCCAGGGGATCTGTCCTTAGCCTTAAGTTGTGTAACACTTTTCTGAACAAGTTGAAATAAAGGCAATAGATTTCATGCTTATCAAATTTGAGGATAAGAAAAAGGTAGGAGGAATAGCTAACATATTAGATGACAATCTGGATATAAAAAAGATCTTGACAAGCTAAATTGTTGGACTGAATCAAATAAGATTACATTTAATATGCATAAATAGTCTCACAATTAGGTTTGGATAACTAACTTCACAAGTACAAGATGGGCTAGACAGCAGTTCATTTAAAAAGGTCTGAGGATCTTAAATATACAGTAAGAGTCATTAGGGAGATTTAGCAGCCAAAAAAGAAGATAAATAAGATGAATATACTTGGGCAGCAGTGGCAGCTAGTACATCTTCCCGAGTTCAAAACCAGCTTCAGATACTTACTAGCTCTGCCACACCAAACAAATCATTTAACCCTGTTTTCCTCTATTTCCTCATCTGTAAAATAAACTGAAGAGGGAAATGGCAAACCACTTCAATCTTTGCCAATAAAACCCCAAATGGGATCACAAAGAATTGGACTCAACGGAAAAAAATGACAACAAAAACTCAGACTATATTAAGTAAAGCATATCATTGAGAGTTACGGAGACCTCTGACTTGGTTAGAATACATCTACAAGTTCTTTTCATTTTGGGAGTGTTACATTTTAGGAAAGAAATCATGGAAAGGTCTGGTGAAGAAGTATTTGAAGAGCCATCATGTAGAAGCAATATTTGACTTGCTCTTCTTCCTAAATAGTAAAACTATCAGGAATGGAGGTAAATTACAAAAAGAGATTTAGCTTTTTCCACTCCAGGAACCTTTTGCATTCATCCTAGTAAAGAGAAGAAAAATGATAACTGAGAGAGATGGCAAGACCAATGAAGGTTGTTTTGTTTTGTTTTGAGGGGAATGAAGAAAATCTGTGAGTACATATAAGCAATAGATAAAGAGTCAATGAATAAAGAAAGATGAAAGATTTGGAAAGAGGGAATTATCTAATCAGCCAATTAGTAGAAATGATGAAAGATATAGGAAAGCCTAGGTATAGAGCATAAGAGACTTCTTTAGCCTGGAGAACAGCCTTTTCTTCTGAAACTGGAGGAAAGAAGGAAAGAATGGAGGAGGATGCTGAGGAGATCCAAAGGATGAAAGAGAGGAGAGGGAATTCCTGATTGGTGGCCTCCTGCTGTGGTAGGGGTATGTTGAGAAGAAATCTATAATTAAAGGTATGGGAAGAAGAGAGTGGAGTCAATCAGGGAAGAAGAAAAGAAATATCATTCATTTGTAAAGGACCATACCAATCTCTTCCAAGTGTTCTGAGTTGGCCTAAGGAGACAAAGGCCATCTATCCAGAGGATAGTGGGGTTTTTTGGATACTCCTCCCAGGGTAAGGAAGCCCACATTCTACACTCAATTCAACAAAAAGTTACTGTGTCTATAGCAATTTAATCCAATTGGGGGAGGATGGGTTCTGATGCTAGTGGTTCCATTAATGCCTCTCGCATTTGCTTAAAGAGGCCCTTGGCAAATCAAAGGCCCTATTTGCCTCAGTTTCCTCAATTGTGAAAACTGGAGAAGAAAATGGCAGACCACTAAATTATAATCCCAAAGGGGTCACAAGAGTCATCACAATTGATACAACTGAACAACAAAAAAGAGTTCATGACTATGATCTTTTGGAAAGAATACTTAAAATGTCCTTCCTACAATGATGGTTACACAATTCTATGTTTCTTTTCCTTTCCTAATCTCCCTCCACCACACAGAAACACACAGAAACACACACACACACACACACACACACACACACACACACACACACACGCTTCAAGGCCAGGTTCACCTCCTACTGTATTACCAAGTTTATATTTCTCATGCTATGTTTAGTAGTCTTTGTGAAGTACAACTAAGCAGTATTTTTGTAAAACCAGTGTGCAGTCATTTACTTAGCTAATTTGTCTTAAGTGGTTTGCATTGAAATGAAACATATTTAATTCAAAGTTTCCTGATAGTAATAATATGGCAAGAATGACATGACACCAGTACCATTAACACTCATCTTATTTTAAATATCTATTTTCTCATTGCTGTTCAGTTGTGTCTGACTCTTCATGAACCCTTTTGAGGTTTTGTTGACAGAGATAATGGAGTAGTTGGAATTTTCTTCTCTAGGTCATTTACAGAGAAAGAACTGAGGCAAACAGTTAAGTGACTTGTCCAGGGTCACACAGCTAGGAAGTGTATGACTAGCTTCCTTCAAATAACACAGATTTGAACTCACAAAGTTGAGTCCTCTTGACTCCAAGCTAAGCTCGCTCTCTATCTACTGTCCCAGCTACCTGCCCTTACTGTCAACTAACAAAAGTATCAAATAAGAATCACAGAACATAAAGATTTCTGAAAATTGAGGAAGACAGGTTCACCATCAAGTATGAGTATGCCAGGGTTTGATCAAAAATTTCAGAGTACTCATTTTTATTCAAATAGCTGTAATGAAAAATTTTCCACAAGTTAAAACTTTTGCCAAGTTTTATTTATGAGAAAATGCAATGCCACAGTAATACCCAGGAGTGATCAAATCAAAAAGTGATTTAAATAACAGAGAACAAAAAAGTCAAAAAACAATTCAAAAAGTCAATCAGATGGCTATAGTAAACACAAAGCTGTTTTAATGGACCTTGGAAATCTGTGTCCCACTTCAACACAAAGAATATAGTCTCATAGATTTAGAATTGTCAGGAATTTTAGGTGACATCTGGTCCAGTGTCCTCATTTCATACATGAAGTAATTGAGGCCAAGAAAAGTTGTGACTTGTGTAAGGTGATACAAGAAGTAATTGAGAAAGCAAGACTTTGAACCCCAGCCCTCTTTGACTTCAATCCTCTTTCCATTTACACCTCGTTCAATTCAATTAATAAAGCATTTATTAAATATGTACTATGCATAAGGCAAAATGCTAGACAAAGGGGCTACAATAACAGAAAGAAAACAGACCTTGCCTTCATTCACTCATTCATATGTTTCTTCAACAAGCATTTATTAAATATCTTCTGTGTATGATATACCAATTCTGAGAGAGGTATATAGGCAAATTGGAAATTCTCAGAGAACTCATGAAATCATTTAAAAATTAAAATATGGATATGGATAAATAAAATGTAAATTATAATTATTATATTATAAATGTGATTAAAGAAACATTTTGATGATAGGGTGATCACTTCAACTTAAGGATGTGATGGGAGTCAGAGAGAGGACTGAGAAACAAGGAAGACTTCATGGAGGAGATTACATTTGATCTGGAACATGAAGGTAGCTCTTCATGAAAAAAAAAATCAAAGACCTAAACAAAGAAAGATACCCTGATAATAGCACGTTAAGTAGTTTGAAATTATCTTATGAGATAAAGATAAGCAAAGTTGCATGTTTCAGATTCAGAACACTTTCCTTGAAATGAGTTTGTGTTAAAGTGATAAAATTTCATCAATTATCATCATCATCAATTATCATCATCATCATCATCATCATTCTCACCAAGTAAACACTGATATTTATTAACACTTTAAAATTTTTAAAGTAATTCATGTATGAGACCTCAATGAGATTTCACAATAATCCTAGGAGGTGATCCAAGTATTATTATTCTCATTTGACAAATAAGGAAAGAAGGAATTAGAAAGTCTGTGGCAATCACATTGATATTGACAACAAAGGTGGAATTCAAACTCATTTCTTTTGTGTTCAAGCCTAAACTACACTCTCATGCCACCATATTACTCTGTTATTGGGTAACCTCTTGATCTTTCTAATCCTTTAGAAATGGTAATTCTTTAAGTTTATAACCATACTTGGCTAACTTGGTTAACTTTTGTGTTTATGTTTGTGTGTGTTATTACTTGGCAGGTAGGAGATCAGATCATCGAAATCAATGGGGAAAGCACAAGAGATATGACACATGCCAGAGCGATAGAGCTAATCAAGTCTGGAGGGAGAAGAGTGAGGCTGCTGCTGAAACGTGGGACAGGACAGGTCCCAGAGTACGGTGGGTTTTCATATCATAGCTCCCCTTTAGTGTACTCCTGAAAATATTCTTGTCCCTTTTAGAACTATATCAGTTCTCTACTTCTACCTAACTATATATTTAACTATTATTATATAAATATATTTTAAATACCTATTTTAATAAATATATATAATATGCTACTAAGTATATATACACAATGTTTTCGATTTGAAATGTAGATGATATTAGAGTTTTCCAGGACATCTCTAAGTGTGCTAGGAGATTATGCAAATATTCATGTATTAAAAAGCAGTTTCCTTTTCACCCTAGTAGGGATTTTTTCTGTTCATTTGGATTCACAGTAATTTACAAATTATTTCCTAAAATTACTTGTACATCAGCCACTTTTGATTCTTTAGCAATATTGAAAGACATTCATGCCTTTATTTTGTTTTTGTTTTTTTAGATTTTGCAAGGCAATGGGGTTAAGTGGCTTGCCCAAGGCCACAGGGCTAGGTAATTAGTGCCTGAGGTCGGATTTGAACCCAGGTACTCCTGACTCCAAGGCCGGTGCTCTATCCACTGCGACACCTAGCCGCCGCCCCCCCCCCATTCATGCCTTTATTTATCCAGTTTTTAAGGAAATCTATTTCTAGGCATTTTTATGACTTAGTAATTAACATTTAAAATCCATTTCATCTAGAAGTTGTATTTCTTTCACATTTTGTGATTTGGTTTTCCTCCATTCCACAAATACCCTGTTTTATTATTTACCTGCTGACCTTTCCAGACATCTCTTGTAATGCATTTGAGACCATAAATTTGTGCTTTCACAGAGCTTTTGAGTGATTATTTCCCTATGGCCAGCTTAGAATACTATCAAAGCCATTATTTTATAGTGCATCACAGTATGGGTCTGTCACATGAAATGCAGTGGAATGAACTGAGAAAACTACAGGAAAGGTTTGAGCTGGTCAATTATCCAATAATGCAATCAATGTAAATGAATGATTTGAACATGGGAGCTCCTTCCCAACTTACTAAAACTCACTTTCCTTTCCCCACCCCACCCAAGAAACACATCCTAATGACACTTTTTGCATGAATCATCCAGGAATTGTTTCAATTTCCATTTCATTTTCCCAGTTCATACATAACCTCTGAGCCCAGTGGAACTATACAGAGCTGGTCCATAGTAAATACTTATTAAATCATTATTTAATTTAATAATTTATCCTTCAATAAAAAAAAACTGTTAATCTCAAAGAAAACAGTACCAAATAAACAGTCCCTTAAATTTAGAACACAAAAGTTTTCTTTAGGACCTGTGAAATGTAAGGAACTACTTCATAACAAAGACCATCTCTAATGTCATTTAGTGTTTTTAATAATGTTAAAAACATTAATTAACTTGAACATTCAATATAAGCCAAATTCTGCTACAGGAATCAATTAGGAATTAGTGTTAAGTATTTTATAAATTATATAAACTTTGATATACATTTGATTCCCTAAACCATTCAATAATTAATAATGTCATAGTGTTCTACAAATTGTAATCATTTCTTCAAATCTTTATTTACAATGAACATATATTTCACTTAACTATTAGAATCTGACTAAATCTTACCTAGGCAAGAAAAAAGTTAATCATATGTTAGCAGGTGCAATCAAATAAAAAAACCTAATTTTTATATATATATATATATATATAATTCAAAAATAAAACACTATTACTACTACTACTTACTACTACTACTACTACTACTACTACTACTACTACTACTACTACTCAAAAATATATATCATCATTCACTTCCTTGATTGTTCCCATGTGCCTCATAACTTCCATGAATTTGAGGTGAACCTTCAACCTCCAATACTCTCAGCAGATTTATAATTAGAAATTATATAAGTAATAGTATGCATCAATGGGCAGCTAGATGGTGCAGTATATAGATAGGTCTAGAGTTAAAAAGACCTGAATTCAAATTCAGTCTCAGATACTTCCGAACTATATGATTCTGGGCAAATCACTTAACCCTGTTTCCCTCAGTTTCTAGTCCATAAAATGAGCTGAGAAGGAAATGGCAAATCCTCTACAATCTTTTCCAAGAAAACCCCAAATGGAGTTTCTCAGCAGCAACAAAAAGTTGCATCATAACAAAAAATATTAATTCAATCCTATGAATCAAAGAATAGATTTACAACAGATGATTAAAATACATTTTAGCAATGATTGGATCAACTTTAATTTATCCAGAGGTATCAAACCAAAGTTAAATATTTCAGAGAAAAAACAATTTGCTTATCACTTAAGTTTAGAATCATACCATTCAGAATGGTCCTTAATTCTGGTGAAAGTTATGTTGTGTCTCTCCATTTTTCCCAGATCCCACAGTCCCAGACTTGTTTAGTTATATTCAATCTATCTGGTTGGTTTCAATATTAACTAGATTTTGACTGTAGAATAAAAACATAACAGATTCCAAAGAAATTCACTTTGAAGAGAAGTAAGTACACAAGAAACTAGACATTTGCTCTTGAGGCAAAACTAATGTTATGGATGAAAAGTTTTCACAAGAAGCTTATGAGGTTGAGGATCAGCTCAGCAATTTTCTACAATGTAACAGTAATTTTTGAAAGAGTGATATTTCTGCCACCTTTCAGGGGCTAATTAGGAAACAAGCAATTCAAAGAAGCAACCATATCAGAGGATGACACAAACCTCCCTGAAGTAGTAGTAAACCCCCAAGACTAAAAAATATAATAATTCTTCTAACTGAAGTTGATAGAATATAATGAAAACCAATATATACACATATATGTATACATATGTGTGTGTATTTTGTACTTAATATCAAAAAGAGTGAGTGAACAAAGTTAGAAGTAGGGTCTCTTTCCTGGCAACAAATGGAGAGCTTATGTTTACCGGTTAGCCAGAAGGACAGTGTTATATTTTTGGTGTCTAATATTATCTTAATTACAGGAAATTTAATTTCATTTGATTGTTGTAATGAATTTAAATTTTGTGCCATTCAATCCTGAGATTTACTGTTGTGAGCCTCTTAAATTTCAGATTCCAAGCTTAGCTAAATTCCATCACCAAAGGATTATTTTGTGGCTTATTGGAGCCCATGGGAGATATACCTTAACCTCCCAAGGAACTTCATGCTTAACGCAGTAAGGGAAAGACTAAACTCTGAAGATTATCAGACTGTAGAACCCTTGTCTAGTTAATGATTTCAGAGATATCAGCCAACCCTCTGATACCTACACAACTGGAAACATCTTTGAAACAAGACCTTTATCAGGATTTATGAGCAATGTCAAGAAAAATCAGGACTTAGTCAAGAGAAATAGAAAAAAAAGGAAAAAAAATACCTAGCATCATACTCCTAAGGTGTTCTGTGACAGAGAGATAAGCACAGAGGCAAAGGAAAGAAAAACCATCCAGGGCAGTTGACAGATTATTGACTGAGAAAAATCGGTATGAATCCAAGTGAGCTAAGAAAAGGAATAAAATGGGCTACAAATGTGTCATACATCCTGGGGCAGAAATTACTTTAGTATTCAAAAGCTCTCTCTGTCAACTCAGAGGAGAAAATTCACAAATTCAGCAGGGAAATCAGTGGTCACACAGAGAGATCTGTCAGAAGAACCATGAAGGGGACCAAAGGATGATAAAAGGGTGTGGAAGTGGTAGAACTTGAAAGAGAAGCTTGGGAGATCTAGTTCTCTACACTAAACCTTAGTTGGTGTTGAGGTCAGACAAAGGAATCAATTGTTGGCATTTATCCTCAACCTGAACTAACACACCACTGAGCCAAGGGAAAAAGTACACCATACTTAACCATAATAATATACTTGTGCTTTGGTTACAAAAATGTGCATTGGTCACTTTTGATTCTTTAGCAATAATTAAAGACATTCATTCCATTGACAGAAAATTTACCCCTAAAACCTCTCAACCTGTAGGGATAAATGATATAACTCTTTGCCTTGAAATACATTCTTCAATCAAATCATGGCAAAAGTCATGAATGTTCCCCTCATTTCATAAAACAAAAGAAAACAGACTTGTCTTCTAGAAAAGAACAAGGCTCCAACATAAGGTTCTTAACAAGGCTCTCAACATTTATATTTGATCTAAATAAAGCAAAAAAGAAACAGGCTCTTTTGCTACAATTAATATGTTGGTCTCTCAAAAGTCAGGTTAATCTGCATTATCAAAAAGTAAAAGGGAAACAACAATAATAATAGTTAACATTTATTTATCACTTTCCACTATCTCATTTGATCCTTACAACTACCCTGTGAGGCACTGCCATTTTCCCCATTTTACAGGTGAGGAAACTGAGGCAGACAGAGGTTAAGTGACTTGCCTATGGTCATACAATTAGGAAGTATTTGAGATCACATTTGAATTCTTTTCTTCCTGGCTTCAGGTCTGCTGCTGTATGCATTGTATCACCTACCTTCCTATAGGCAACAAAGTCAGACTAAACATTTCTAGCCACAAAGCTGTGATTAAGTAAAAATAGCATCTACAGAAAGAAGGAATTCAGTAAATTGGCTTTTTGTTTATACTTTTATTCCCAAAGTTAATTGTGTAAATATATGTTTCTACCTCAATTATCAGCCCTTAGAAAATGAAACTGAACTGTTCAAGTACAGTCAAACTTCATTAGTTTAGATTAATTTTGGAGAAAGGCCTGTCTCCATGCCATAGAACATTGTTAAAGAAATGAAATTTATGGCTTTCAAGAATACACAGTCACTGTAACTAGGAAAGAGTTATTGCCTAATAGGTAAAAATGATTTAAAATTATCACATTGAAACACCACCTTAATCTGTGCTGCCCTTTTATACTGCAATGTCATTATTTATACATAAACATCACTTCTAACTTTCTTTAGAAATAGGATGTTCTATGAAATAGGAAAATAGTCTCCTTATCCTCCTGACAGTATGCATTTGCTTATCTAGTCACTTTCATTAGATATTTCATACAATATAATAAAATCAAAGCAGACAGTCTTAATTTTTTTTAAAAATTAATCTTAAGAATAAAAGTCTTTCCCAAAACAAGAATAGGAATAGACACTAAATCTCTGGTTTCATGAATATAAGAAATTCTTAGATGTTTCCTCTATCAATGCAGGTCAGCATCTTCTCTTCCCATTTTTATTCCAAGGGAAGTCCCCAGAACATTCACCTGGAATCACATAGCTGGCGTATCACAGGCAGCATAAGACACATGCTTTAAAGACCAATACAAATTAGAACAAACTTTGATAGAGAAAGGAGATCTGAATTCATTAAAAAGTATGAATAATTTAGCTAAAGAATAGTGATAAAGCTTCCACAAAGCCCTTCATTCTAGCATGTTGAGTTCTTGAACCATGGTAGCAGAGTGTAATCTTTGGCCAATGCTCTCACTATAAGAGAAACTACAACAACAAAAACAATAAAACTCAATAATAATTAACATTTATATAATGCTTAGTATGTACTGGTCACTTTATAATTAAGTTCTCATTTGGATGGAGCAGCAAGGTGTCTCAGTGTAGTTAGTTCTGGAGTCAGGAAGACCTGAGTTCAAATTTGACCTCAAATATTTACTAGCTGTCTGACCCTGCATCAGTTTTCTCATCTGTAAAATGAGCTGGAAAAGGAAATACAAACCACTCTAGTATCTTTATTTTTTAAAAATGGGATCACTATGAATCAGACATGACTAAAATAACTGAACAGCAAGAACAAATTTTCATTTGATCTTTACAAATACCCTACAAAGTAGGTGTTATTATCCCCATTTTATAGATGAGACAGACAGAGATTAAGTGACTTGCCCAAGGTCATACTGAAAAAAAAAATAGGAAGAACAAGGTCTAGCCTAGCAAAGCACAGAGGAGGTGATGATTTCTTTGGCTATGGCAATGTATGAAATACAAAATGGCACTCAGTGGTAATCAACTACCTACCACAGTGGCACACTGATTTTTTTTCAAGGCAAATAAGGTTAAGTGGCTTGCCCAAGGCCACACAGCTAGGTAATTATTAAGTGTCTGAGGCCGGATTTGAACTCAGGTACTCCTGACTCCAGGGCCAGTGCTCTATCCACTGCACCACCTAGCCACCCCTGGCACACTGATTTAAAAAAAAAAGGCAAAGTACTAAGAATCAGGTTCCTGATGGGCTATAAAACTTAATGGAATTGTTACTCTAAATGTAATATCCTTATCTTCTCATCAAGAGGGGAGAAGTTGAATCATGTCAGTCTTAAACTTTAAGCCAAAAGACAAGAGGAAGTTGCAAATAAATGGAAAGATGTCCTAGAGGGACAAATTATGCTATGGATGGTATTCATTTATCCTGCATCTGCGGCAACAAGAAACATTATCACAGAGGATACTTGTATTGCAGTGCTTATGAAGAGAGTTTACAAAAAAGATCACCATGAAGATAATTACTTTTATGGGAAAATAAACTCCATAAAGAAGTCAAACCTTATGATATATTTTTATTTTAAATATGTATATACATATATATATAAAAATAATTTTCTTTAGTGACATATTTAAGAGCAAGTAAGGTATATACATACCTTATATAGAAGGTATATACA
The DNA here is from genome assembly GCF_037893015.1 of Macrotis lagotis. Classification (NCBI taxonomy): domain Eukaryota; kingdom Metazoa; phylum Chordata; class Mammalia; order Peramelemorphia; family Peramelidae; genus Macrotis; species Macrotis lagotis. The sequence goes on along the minus strand of NC_133664.1, from coordinate 157,983,679 downwards.
TGCCCCATTCAAATATTTAAATATTTAAAGATATTAGTGAAAAAGTCATCAGAAGAATGGAAATGTGCTTGAATTATTATTAATAATCTGTTAATTATTAATATTAATTATTAAGAAATGAAAGAGACCAAATCTTTTAAATTTTGAATTATCATTTATATCATGAACAGAGGAAAGTTTAGCAGCACTAGACATGACAAGATACCAATACATCTCAAAAAATAAAAATTGTTTTTTTAACAGACAGGAAATTAATCAATAAACAATCATTAAGTATCTACTCTCTGACAGATACTGTTTTAGACATTGGGGGACAAAAAAGACAAAAAAAATATGAGACAATCTCTGTTTTTATGGAGCAAAATCACTAGTTGCCAATTTGGTAATCAATTTGGAATCACCTGTCTGAATATAATCAGATTTTTCAGCTTATTACAGAGAACAAAATCAATATTAAATCAGAACATAGATTGCAAATGAGATGCAAGGGCGGCTAGATGGCATAGTGGATAGAGCACCGGTCCTGGAGTCAGGAGTACCTGGGTTCAAATCCCATCTCAGACACTTAATAATTACCTAGCTGTGTGGCCTTGGGCAAGCCACTTAACCCCGTTTGCCTTGCAAAAACCTAAAAAAAAAAAATGAGATGTAGTTTTCAATTTAAACTTGACCTATTTAAACAAGCTATTAACCCACCCACCCCCAAGTTGGAAATAAATAAAAGGACAAATAAATATAAATTATCAACATTCCTAAGGAAATTTTAACTAATAAATACTAAACACCACAATAAGGAAGCCAGGAGAACCAGAAACTATGGCAGTCATAAAAGTCATATATGAATGCTGCTATCACAATCAAGCATGAAGAAATAGAATGAGATGAAAGAAAACAAAGTGTGAAGAATAGCTAGAGTATGCCTAACATACATGAAGGAGGTTCATGCTATATAAGACATTAGGTGACTAATTCTCAAGACAGCTGAAAAAGAGGACTCTGTCAAATAATTGGGAAAAAAAATCATGTACTTCATAGCTATTCAGAAAAAGGCGAACAAGAAAGTCAATAAGTACCAAAATTTTTACCTCTTTCACATATTTAAAAAAGCTTTCGGATTGTTCTAAATCATGCATTCCTGATAAAAATTATGAACAGGAATCAATAGGCTTTCACCAAATAATCAATCATAGATTATCTTCACAGTAAAACAATTAAATTTAATTTAATATCTTATTGCAGTTATTTTCTGTTGACTACATAAAGCATTTTATTCAATAGAGGAAAACACTTCTCCCAAAGACTCTCCTCCCATAAGAAGACTACCATGCAGATAGTAAATTGACATAAGATTTCTTTGAAATAGTCAGCAGGAAAAATAACTTTGTTTAGTGACATACTTAAGAGCAAGAAAGGTATAAAACTGGAAAATACATCCTCATCAAAGATTTTTTGCTATTCTTATAGAGGTTGTCCAGTGAAAAGAACATCCTTCAAACACTATTGTTGCATATATATGCTTACTAGATTGACCCAAAATCTTGTGGAGTCTCCTAAATGAGATTTAATGATCACTCAAAATCCACCCAAGAAAAAAATCAAGTGATTGAAGAATGCTTATTGCTCAGATTATTGAGTTGAATATATGATGAATTAAGCCAATCTTTGAGTCAGTTTGTATGTATATTTGTGCCTATGAATGTGTATATGTCAGTATATATATATATATATGTATATATATATATATATGTATATATAGTGTAAATAAATTTGAGTATATACATATCTTGGGATATATAAATATATAAGTGGACAATGAATCCATCTGTCCAATGAGTCCAATTGCAGATGTATGTGAGTATGTATGGAATTTGAGTATGTACATATCTTGGCTTAATTGTAAATGGACAATGAATTGGACATAGCAAGGTAAAAAGAAAATAGAATGAATTGTTTTTGAAAATTTTAAAGACTGGCCCCAATCATATAGAGCAATGACTCTAAGCATTTCCCTAAAAAACCAAAGCTCAATTTTTGGTTTTAGTATTCTTATGTCTTATAACTTAGAATCATGAAATACCATAATCACTAAAATTATCAAAGCTGTGTAGCACATCAACTTCCTTAAGGGAAATGGGCTGAAGCATATTACCAATGAAGTTTACAAGAAGCAACATTAAAAAGACCATAAAGTCACATATGCCTAGAAAAAGAGACAGCCTGGTAATGTTGCAAGAACACAAGACAGACAATAAACGAATGAATGTTCCATTGGTATCTACATGATATTAAGAAAACTAGAGGAAGAGCCCCCAATATGTTAAGTGCATATCTACAGATGATTTTGGGAAGATAGGGGCAAAAGTTCCAAAAATATGATCATAATCTATCTTTTAGATGAGTATACACATGGGATGACACTAAAGATACCTGGAAATATCAGTTTCCTAAAAAATGGAATTTTATTCATTTCAGCTACCAAAGAAACCCAAATTTATCCAACATAATTTTATCATGTAGAAACACATAAACCTAGGACTTGTTTTGTTGAATAAATGAGAAGTGGTTGAATCTTAGTATATAAATGAGTATTTCTAATTTTTAAGAGGATATAAATACGAGGATTTAATACAATTAATATTTAATATAATGCTTTGTAGTTCATGAACTACTTTAAAATACTTTTTTTCTTTAGCCTTCACAACTTCATAAAATGAGCAATGAACTATCATTATCCCCATTTTACAGAGAAGAATATTGAGTCAGAGAATGCTTAAGTCACTTAACTGTTAAGGGGTGAAGCCAGGACTCAAAGCCAAGTTCTATGGCCCTAAAGTCAGTCTTCTTACCACACTCAATGACTTTAAAAACTGTTATCTTATTGCACTACCCCACATCTTCTTTAAATATTCCCTTATATGTACTATTAGTCTGTACTGTCCTTGAAAAATATAAACACATCACAAATTCAAAACTAATAAGAGTTTCCTTTTAGGAATTTGTTCACTCCATGGTGGACATAAGCCAGTAGCTATTCTTCACTGTATTATATTCACCTAGATACCAAAAACCCTGTCACTTAACATCCCAGAATTTGTATAGGTGTATTGAGATTACCCAGAATAATACAAAGAGAATGAAAGATTCCTCATTGCCTTCAACTCCCCCTTAGAAACCAAGTTTATGAGAGTCTTTAAATGGCTCCATAGCCTTTGTACTAATTCACCTGCATTTTTAATAGGGCAAAAGCAGCATGCTCCAATAATAAATTCTGAAATTTAATTTCAGCTTCTGACATTCATGGTTGAACGTATCTTCCTTTTTCATGAGATATTCCACAAATCACTCAAAAAAACCTTCAACTTAGAAAGGAAAAAAATGATAAACTGTTTTTTAAAAAAAGTAGACAGCAGGAGGGTAGACTGCCAAAATCCCTGCCTGTTGCCCATGTAGAGGAGGTTTTCTTTACTTTTCTAAAAAGATCCCAAGACTGGCATTTGCAGTTGTCCCAAGAGACACTTTAACCAGATAAATAATGACTAAGTTGTAGCCTCATAGAGGTAGAAGCTGAAAGCTGCCATGGAATGCTAACTCATAGCTCCAGAATTAATTTCCCTACTAACCAGTCATTAGTCCTATGAAAGGCTCATTTTTTTATTTATTTCTTCTTGGAGTATGAGAAAATTCTTTCTCATCTATAAATACCTTATTTGTCACCTTCAATGAGCATTTGGCTTTTTGAAGAATTTAGGTAACCTTAAGACTTGCTATAATGTTTTGTAACTTCTATGAATCCTTGATCTCATTGATGAGAAGTCTCCCCTGCAGTGGCACATATTGTAACCTCACTATCACTTTCTTGTCCTATGTAACTCCTATGTGACTTCCAACAAGTCCTTCATGGGGGGTTTTCCCAGTCTACTAGCGTGCCACCTCTCAATTTATTGACATTATGTGACTATCAGTAAAGCTAATGGGCTAACCTTTAGTTATCCTTTGTGCCTAATTACATGATAAATATACCTCCTTTTCTAATCCTGGATCTTTCATCCTAAATATCAATTAAACTTATGTTTCTGTTGTCAATATATTACAGTCTACTCTCACCTACTGTTTTTGTCTCCATGCATTTCGGGTGACCTACAATTTCAGTTCTTTGTAGACTGTGGCATTTCAAGTCAACAAACCTTCATTAGTCAAAAAACCTACATTGTGCCAGTCATTGTGTGAAGAACTAGGCTGTAAAGAAAGATAAAAATAGTCCCTGATTTCCAAGGGATTCATAGGCTAATAAAAGAATCAAGTAAACAATTATAAAAATATACATATATATAGATAGATGGATCTACATATATATATATCAGATAACCTAAAGATAATCTCAGAGAGAAGACATCAACATTAAAGGGAACAAGGAAGGACTTCTTACAGAAGACAGAATTTTCATTGAGACCTGAAGGAAATTAGGGAATCCAGGAGGAAGAGATATGTGCAGGGATTCAAAACTGTGATTTCACTTGTGTGGGAGACTCCCCACTCTCAAAAGAAAGAAAACTCTGTTCTTCCCCTTTTAGTGTTAGAGTTTTCTAATAGTTATTTTATATAAACATGCTTCATACATTGTGTGTATGAGCTGAGATCCACCAGCCTCAGCCTCTCCTCCATTAACTGGAACCACAGGTGCTCATTCCATGCCAACTAGCACTGTCAATTCTAAAATTCTGCTTAGAGCCAATTTCTCCTTACAGCCATGGTAATAAATATTATAAAATTATCACCTACCACCTCACTCAAAGACAAAGAGATATGTCTAACACACTGACCAGCTAAGGTATATCTCTTAGCCACATGGACTGATGACCTGAACCAATCACTACTCTTTAACTTCTCTCTCAATTTAATATGCCTTGAATTGATTAACATGGCACTGTCTGAATTCTCAAGTAATTAAGCTCTCTTGTGCTTCATTCTACACCCAGTGTGGATTCCTAAAGAAAAAATCCACCTTTGCTTCTAATATAAGGTTTCCCCAACCACATGCACAAAATGAAGAAGTAAAAGAAATATTTATTATAGAAATGAGATATGAAGAGGAAGTTTATTTCCACACAAAAAGGGAGATACCAAGAAGTAAAGAATTATAAAATGATGAGAACAGAATCCAGTAATCTATCACAACTAGTAAAATTCAAGTCTCTTTGGGACACCAATTGTTTCTTTTTTGAGGTTGCAATTTAGTTATTTCACTTTTGGCCTCCAATGAGCAGTTCAATCAAATACCAAAGAGGATATTCTTTCCATTGACCTTTCTTTCTCTCTAATACTATACTCTTTCCTTGCCACAAGTCTGCTCCCACTGCTGTGCCATTTGCAACTTCCAGAAGAGGCTCTGTTGCTTCTTCCCAAAACTTGCAGGCCTGCCAGGATATTTTAATGTTCACAAGGTCAGTGCTAAAAAGGGCACACAAAACTGAAAAAGGCAATTATAAGCCTTAAATAATCCTGAGAAGAGGAGGCACAACCACCTTTATGATAAAATAGAGAAGAACCTGGAGTCACAAAGAGTCAGATTTGATTGAAAATGACTGTAATGGTACCTCTTAATATATGGACGCTACATACTATATAAATACCAGGTAATTTTGAAAGAGAGACAGTAACACTTTAATGGATCAGGAAAGACCTAACATAGGAAGACACTTGAGTCAAGTTTTGGTATATTAATCATGTGGAGAAGACTATTGGTTTTTGATTTCTGATTTCAGATCATGACTATGATCAGGAACTTCAAGTTTGAATATGAAAGGGGCAACTAGGTGGCACAGTGGATAAAGCACTGAGTCAGGAGTACCTGAGTTCAAATCCAGCCTCAGACACTTAATAATTATCTAGTTGTGTGACCTTGGGCAAGCCACTTAACCCTAACCCCATTGCCTTGCAAAAACTAAAAAAAAAAAGTTTGGATATGAAACATATTCATCTTCATTTTCTTTAAATATTTTGTTAAGCAAAATTAGTAAGAAATAATTACTTTTTTGTATTTGATTCCTAACACCACTATCCCCCACCCATCAAATCCAGCCAATGTTCATATTTCCCTGCTATTTCTTTCAAAAACAGCCTGTGGTGATTAATGTGACCTTCTGTACCTTGGCCTTCCCAGAACATGTCTTTTGGGATAGTGAAGATTTTGTAAGAACTAAATGTATTGCTTCTCTGGGTGACATTTAAAATATGGCAACAACTTTTGCTCAACCACTGTTGCACAAGATTACTTGCATTTTGACAAGGCAAAGTAGGCAACTTGATAAATTCTGAAACTTACTTTGGGGTCTGACATTTATGGCTAAACATCTTCTTTACTACAAAAATATTCTTTCAGTTCAGTTTAACAAACATTTATTGTATACCTTGAAAAATAATAGCTGGCCATTAGGTTCAAATCAAAATTTCATGTTAAGGATCAGCTCCCACATAAACAAATGTATATTTTAATAGTTTTTTAAATTAGATCAACATATTTATATATCTCTCTTGTATAGGTGAAAACAAATACAAATTCAGGTTTTATGTTATGAAGTACCTGAATATATTATACGTATATTTATCCATGAGAGTATGCATACAAATGAAATATAAAGAGGATAATATTTTCTACTAGAAGAAATTTAATTTTTAAGTCAAAATAACTTTAAACAATTTTCAAAAAGATGTTGATGTATGCCTTACCTTACCTGATATAGGTGGCAGTTTAACAAGTCTTATCATTGAGAAGAGTGTATGAATATAAGCCTTATTTTTTTTCTGAGAGCAAACAAATTCCAAAGTTTGGTATAGAAAAAAATGCAAAGCATAAAGTAAAAAGGAGGAGAAGGAGGTTTTAGCAACAATCTGGTTAATGTTTTTATTGTAAATTAGCAAAACTATTGATTCAAACTTCAAAGTGTTGTGCTATCTCCATAGATCACGTTAACCAGGCATATTTCATCTCCTTTTCAACGTACTATGAAAACAAAGTCAAAGAAATCTGTTATTTCTTTGTATGAGGGAACTGAATGCTTTAAAGGATCTTCTTGAGTGAGAACTCTCTCTACCAATGTACCTCTAAATTCATCTACAGCTTTTAGTCAAATTTCCTGGAGCCCTGAGAGGCTAGGACTTGCCCATGGTGATTTAGTTTATATGTATCTGAGACAAGATGTGAACCCAGGTCTTTTTTTACTTCAATACCAGCCCCTTATCTACTCCATCACTCAACCTTTCATTCACATCCGTCAGTGGTCTATTATTGGAAGATTATTGACAGAGGAAATCTAGACATTTTTTTTTAGATAGATACTTAAAGAGCTATATCCATTTACTGAACACAGATCAAAGCAGCCATTAAAACTTTGGAATCAAAGCCTTTAGGTGAGTGATTTCATGTTTTGAAGTCTCAAGGAAATTTCTTGCTTCATTATTTTTATTTGTTTTCTAATCAAAAGAAAATAAGGCCATATTGAATTTGAATTATAAGTAAATTGATAGGGTGGGTAAAAGGAGAAAAATATCAAAATAAGAGATTATAACAGAAGACATGCATGGATCTCTCAAATGAAATTACTGTGATTTACCATCCAAAGGGCAGAGTTGATACCCTAAGGAAGCACTATTCTATGTGCATGAGTTCTATAAAAGACTCGAATTTCAAAAAATTATCTGAATATTTGCTGCTCCTTAAAAGTACTTTAAGATGTCCTCAATGTTTTAATAAAATCTACTTCTCATATATTTGTAATTTAGTCTTTTGCTACTTTAACTTGCTGCATGCCTATCAGTATCAGCTTTACTTAAAGACTTTTTCTGCTATCAAATATTTTTTATTCAACTATTCTAAACATACTAAGAAATCTTTGTTCTAACAGTAATAATATATCTTTTTATCACTGGTTCTGTTAATTCTAATGATTGGTCCTAGGCTGTTCCTCCCCTTCCTTTAGGAATGGTACCTTCCAGTCTCTCCATGTGCATGAAAAGTGACAAGCATGGGTCCCCATATTTCTACTTATTGGGCCACCCTAAAGACACGGTTTGTAAAATCTGCATGAATATTATCCTTCTTCTAATAAACTTTGTTTTTGTATGTTTTTAACTGTTTTAATGCTCCCTCTCTCTTAGTAGTTTTTCTAATTGATATTTTTATATTGGCCACTATTCAGTATTTAAGAACACCGAATTAGTAAGGATGTCATTTGTGGGTGGGTGTTATAGGAAAATAGAGATAGAAAACCCTATTTGACATTCTATTGTGACTAACAGTATTATTATAGCATAATTCCCTGGAGAGAGGAAAATGGTGCATTGAATATGGTGCATTGAACTTTGGTAAGAATCTGACCACAATACTTCAATTTAGTAACTTCACTCAATCCCTCAGGACTCTTGAATTGCTTTACTTCAAAAAACAATCAGGCATTTACTCAGTACAGTCTTTGGAATAGTTCTTCCTTGGTCAGTAGGATGAAGGAAGAAGGAGCAATGACTTAAACACTGACCCTAGAAATATTGTCAAAGGACCTGGCTTCACGGCAAGTTGCCCATCAAGCTTTGTGAAGGTTATCCAATTCTGAGTTCTACTTTCCACTCTCCATATTCAACAATACATTAAGCTGAAAGTAATTTGTATACATTGGAGATGTCTCCATGAATTACTAGCCATATTTTTCTCAAAATATTCAAAACTATTAGCCACTTTTCCCCCTACAACTTAGCTGTGTATTTTTGGACAACAATATCTTTTAATACAGAAATTATAAAGAAAATATGTTATTAAATGATAGCCTTGCAGATAATATTCAACTAACTTTTCATCCCATTAACTATTTATTAGATCAGTTCACATTTTTATATGATGTTACACGATGCATTTTAAATGACTTTCTAGAGAGATATAACTGCAGTTTTATAATTGGAAAGATATTTGTAACAATCTGGTTTTTGGGGGGATCGTCTTAAAATAGAAACCAAAAGTCCTGTGTCTGAAAAACATTGTGTGCCTATAGAGATATGAATCAGACTGATTCATCTTTCTGTGCTGTATACATCCATCACTCATTATTACTTCCTATCCTAATACCCACCTTCTTTATCACTCCTAACACAATACCATTCCCATCATAATGAAGAAGTTTAAGTTTTGGTTTTTTTTATTCATTTGTTTGTTTTTCTCAGAATTATAATTACCATAGAGAACTCCTGATGCTGAAACGTCCTTTATGAATAAAGACAACTCTCTAAAACTTTAGATTTCATAAGAGTTGCAGATTCACTTTGGTAAAGAAAACAAAGACATAAAGTATAAATTAACAAAATAGACACATAAGTAATGTCTGATAATGTATACCTCATTCCCCACCTATAATTTTTCATCTCTCTATCAAGAAAGTTATATTTCTTCATCATCATTCCTCTGGAGTCAAGATTGATCTCCCGAAATTCCAGATATATATATATCTATACATATATATATATGATATCTCACAGCTTATTACCTTTACATCACATTCATATTCCCACTCAAGTGGGTAACTACTTTATTTCCAATTGCCAAAAAAAAAGGATTGCTATAAATATTTTTGTATATTTAGAACCAATGCCAAGCTATTGATATCCCTGAATCCTAGACTATGAACAATTTAATCATTTTTCTAGCATAGTTATAAATTGTTTTCTAGAATGATTGGATGAATTGGTATTTTATTAAACTTCTCTTCTCATGGCCTCTTCAAAGTAGACGACTTCCATTTTTTAACTTCTGTAAAGTTCTGATTTTTCTATAAAAAACTTTTTCCCATTACCGAAGCCCCTCCTGGTTATAGGCATAAATGTAATATTCTCCCCAAAATAGGATTAGTCTCTAGGAGAGTGAATTATTTAGCCAACCCATGCTGCTAAATGCTTCTTTGCCAGATCAAGTGGCAATGCCAAATATATCCTGTCCCAATCATTTCCTGCCAATGTTTCTAAAAATTGGAATTGTCATTTTCTCATATCTTTGTAAGTGCTTATCTCCCAAAAATACATTATAGTACAGAAGAAAGCTATCTGTAAAATAAAAAAGAAAGTCCCATTTATTGAATAATACTCCAGTGAAAAAGAAAAATCAGATTTTATTAAGACATAGTTGTATAAAATTCATTGGGGAAATCTAATAGAAAGACCTCAGCTTAAAGTAGAGCAAAAATTCTATTTCTCCTTCTCAAAAGAAAAAAATCTAGACCTACCATGTGGCTTTTATTTCAAATAGTCCTGAGAGAGTCATAAAGGGTATGTGGAAAATTAATATGGGGGAAGGGGAGAAAGCTCTTTGAGTCACTGAAATGATTAAATGAATTGGGGAAATCTTTGTGGGCTCATTAAATACCCCCAGAATCTTTCTTTGCTTTTGGAATTGTGAATTAATATTTCTTCAAGTAGTATCCCACAGGAACAAAGAAATGCCATATCTGTGAACATAAAAATAGTTTCAAACTCACCACATTTAGTAATATTAGTCGGGGTTTAGAAAACAACCTTTCCAATGCTCTGTCCCACCTGAGGCTTAGATCAATGATAAAGCAAATTCCTTGGCAGAGAAAGAGCCACTCCCTGCCTGGGACCAAAGTGGTATCCAAATTTTCAATCCATTAATCAATAAACATTTATTAAGTACCTTGTTCCAGGCATATACTAATGGCTGGAGTTAGAAAAACATAAACCCCATATCCAGAGTGAATTGATTCCAGGGTATCTGTGGAACACCAATAACCAAGTGCCTGAGATTAGTGGGGGGAAAAAAATCAGTTCTCATTGCTTAGGGGCCAGAAAATTCTGTATTGGATTTGGAAACCAAAATGAAAGTAATAGGGAGTTAACAATTTGTCTGACTCAAACTGGCCCAAAGCTTTGATTTTTTTTTATTGTTCTTGCTTGTATTTCCTAATAGCTACCTGGCACTAATATTCTGGTGGTAGGAAGGTTTTACCAAGCTATTTCCCAACTCAACAACATCTATCCAACAACTGTTGCTGCACAAATGGCAAGACCATAGATAAATCACTACAGTACTCTTTGTATATCCTGGTTCTTCTGTATCTAAAATAGAGTGATCCTTTTTATACCAATGGCAATATCTTGAGGTTTAATTAATTTGTATTTGCAGAGATTTTCAAAGCACTTTGAAATCTCTTAACAAAACAATCATTTGAATAATCATTAAATTAAATATTACCTAACAAAGTTTCAATGTTAAAAGTTTATATGTAGGGGCGGCTAGGTGGTGCAGTGGATAAAGCACCTGCCCTAGAGTCAGGAGTACCTGGGTTCAAATCCGGTCTCAGACACTAAATAATTACCTAACTGTGTGGCCTTGGGCAAGCCACTTAACCCCATTTGCCTTGCAAAAACCTTAAAAAAAAAGTTTATATGTAAAGGCAGTTCATGATTCTCATTGAGCAAATGAACATCTTGTAATATATAGCAACCAATGAGATGAAAGAGATAAGAGTTTCCCCTTTCACAAGACTGAAAGATGCCATTTTATCTAGGGGATGGAGATCCCCTGGCTATAAGGCAAGTGATACTATGCTAGATGCAGAGAGAATTCTCATCTTGAGAAATTGTATGGTCTGCTGAAAATCAGAAAAAACAAGAAAGAGAAGTCTACCTTATTCCTCAAAATCACAGTGACTATTGCTGCTGTTATCAGTGAGAGATCCATCCTCCAACTTTTTCAAATATGAGATGGGAGGGGGAAATGGAACAGATTTATTCCTAGCATTCTTAATCCCCAATCTTAAAAGTACCAAATACGACATTTTCCAGGTACCTTATAGGTTTAAAAGGCTTTTGTGGACTTGCATGAGAATGTATCCATCTTGGTACATTGTTCAGACTGAGATGTAAATCAGTGACTTTCTGAAACATATGCTGTTTCTAAGTATGACACTGTCTATTCGATAAAGGTAGATTTAATTCATTGAAATAGTGAGGAATGTAATTGCATAGAGGGCTTGAATGTGTCATTTTTATAATCAAAATTCAGTTATTTGACCTTTGTGCAAATAACTAATACAAAACTACTGTGTACCAACCTTCAGGGATATTTACAGATCAAAAATAATAGGGAAGGCAATTTATTTCTATTTGGTCTTTTCATCTATTGGTAAGGACAGAAGGCAGCTCTCTCCCCAACCCGCACACATACTTAGCATTTCTATCCAATGCTTTTTTTCTCCTATCATCCTCACACATCTTATTTCAGATTGAACTGACCAATTAAAGCTAAAAGAGTCCTTAGAGACATCATGGATAGGGCAGTAGATGTGGCATCAGAGAAATGTGATATCAAATACCCCCCCTCAAACATTAGCCACATAACCTTGGGAAAGCAACAACCTCTTTTTACCTCCATCTCCTTATTGAACTTAGTAAGTGCAAAGATCTCTGACAGCACTCGGGCTTTGGTTCTCAGATTTCCTCCTCATTTTCAAGTTGAGGAAACCAAGGTCCAGAAAAGTGAGATGACTTCTCAAAACAAGCTAGTAGTTAAGGAGCAAAACCAGAGATCTAACTTTAATATTTTAAGGATCTGTGATTTTGCAATGTATTTCCAAAATATTGATAAAATACTTTGGAACCCTGGATTTGGAGTCAGAAAAACTTGGTCTTAAACTCTTTCCTAGATACTCACTGACTGTGCCACCAGTGGCAAATCAGTTCTTCTTGCCTCAGTTTCTTCATCTGTAAAATTAGGAGTTAGATTTAGCCTCTAAGATTCTTTTGATCTCTAAAATCTGTGATCCTAGCTATATCCCTCCCCTTTCTACCTTTGTATTTGTTCTTTGAGAAATGTTAAAAAAATTCTTGCCCTGTTGTTAGTCTGATGATAAAGCTCTCTATATATGGGTTCCTATTCACACAACAAAGATAGCATCTCACCTTGAGATTGTTCTTGAAGCTTGGTAAGCCTGGCAGAACTTGTGCTTAGTTGGCAAAGTCTTTCCATGTCACCTCCAACTCAGATGAGCCATTGGAGTGTAGGATAGAATTAGAACTTTGTAAATATTGAATATGTCATTATTCAAAGACAAAGTTAGTTAAAGCTTCCTCTCAATTTTGCTCTAAATTTAGAGATATGTACTGATTCACACTTTCATTTTGCTAATTCACTATTTAAAGGGACCCTAAAATATTTTGTTAATATAACTTATCTCTGTAATTCTTTTAAAAACCTGATTTTATTTGCTTTATTTTGTGCTTTTTTAGCAAGGCCACATCTATATTATATTAGGGGATTTTTTTTCAAGGTGTTTATTAAGTAGTTTTAGAAACTACTTAAAATTAAATTTAACAATGTCTAATTATTATACCTACACATTTTTTCCAGATCACCTTTAATGCCTCCTGCAAGACTTTCTTCTCCTAGGTATATAGCACAGTGGGCAGGCAAAATAAGTTTGAGGAATTAGATTTCTCAACTCATGATGATGATGGTATTATAGCACTTGTAGCATTTAATATTTGCTGTGTCCTTTGCAATAATTTTTATTAGTTATTCTAATGAATTTTGACCTTGACTAATAAAACTCTGATGAAAAATAACTAACATTTATGAAAGAAAGAAAATTTAAGTGCCAGATAAGTAGTTAATGAAAGTAATTAATAAAAACCATGTCATTAACATGTATTAGAGATGCATAAATATACATATATCTTATCTGGTTTTCTGTCATCTAAGATAATTTTACTGACATCTTTGTAGCTCACATGTATGACTATAGAAGGATAGACTGATGAAAAAAGAAGTGTTTCCTTATCAAATGAGAAAATGCATGTAACATGTTTGCAAAACTTAAATCATTATAAAAATGTCAGCTAACATCATTATGATTTTCATTCAGAAGATTTCAACAATGATCAGCTCATGGTTGTTAGATGAGCTCTGTTCACATAGTTCTCTTCCCAGGGTCCTTGACACTTACATTATAAATTAGACAGGCCAGCTCTGATAACAACCCAATATATTGGCTAATAATAGTGCAAAAATAAAGTAAGAGTTGATTCCTGATCTTGGTAAATGTAGTTGTATATAATATATTCACAAATAAGCATAGAATGTAATATGATAAATATGAATAAGAAGTGCAAACATATATGAAGTCTAAGAGAGACACAGACAGACAGATCATTTTTAACCTCAGTGATCCTTCATGGAGGAAAGACAAAGTTGAATATAGTCTTGAAGGATAGAGTCAGAAAATCACCTAGAAAAAGTAAGTAAAAAAAGGCATTCAGGGCAAAGAGTCAAATAATAGAGTCAGGAAAACATCAGCTGTGAATAAGAATAGCAAATAGACCAGTTTTGGTTGGATTTTAAAGAACTTTGGAAGGACTAGGTTAAGGTAACATAGAAAAGGTAGGGTAGCATCAGATTATTGAGAGTCTTGAATACCAGGCTAGGAAGTTTTTATTTTCTTGTTTTGGGTTTTTTTTGTTTTGGGGGGGTGTTTTTTGCAAGGCAATGGGGTTAAGTGACTTGCCCAAGGTCACACAGCTAGGTAATTATTAAATGTCTAATGTCCTCCTGACTCCAGGGCCAATACTCTAGCCACTGCGCCACCTAGCTGCCCCTGTATTTTCTTCAATAAACATAAGGGCCTATTCCAAGATTTTTAGTAGATGAATAGCATAATTACAACTATGAATTTGGGAAGGTTAATCTAGGTTCCACATATTTATTATTTGACTAAAAATGCTGTAGTGTCCCCCAAGTCATTATTCTGAGCATTCCTCCTCATTATTAAAAACTCTAGCTATAGCTACCAAAGGGTAGCTAGGATACAACATAGAAATTTTTATTTTATATTTTTCTTGATAATATATACTATATATCAACATATTTTCTTTGTCTTCCTCTCCTAAAAGTATAGTGGAGAATCTGTTTAAGTGAAAGTTTTACGTATTTGTATTCTGGTAATCTAAGTATTTGTATTCTGGTAAATCTGTTTAGCTTGAATGTAAAAAGTGATTTAGGTGGTGCAAAGCACCAGGACTAGAGTCAGGAAAACTACTTCCATGAGTTCAGATCCATCCTCAGACACTTACTAGGCATGAAACCAAGGTATGTCACTTAACCCTATTTGCCTGAATTTTCTCATCTATTAAAAATGAGCTGGAGAAGAAAATGGCAAACCATTCCAATATCAATGCCAAAAACCCCAAATAAGGTCCCAAAGAGATAGACAGTTGAAAAACATCAAACAACAACAACAACAACACAACAAACAATAAAAAGTGATTTCTCTTAAGAACACTAGAAGCTTGGCTTTAATTTTCCAGGCTGAGTCACACGTGCTGCAAAAGATGATCGAAACAGAAAGAGGAGATGGTCGTTAGCTCTTTCTGATCATACTTACCAAATGGGAATGGGATGGAACCTAATAATCCCCAAGGTTAGCACTCTTATAATTCCCTTCAATAAGTATTTATAGGGGACTTCTTGTTTTAGGTTCCATTATATTGTGGGCTATAAGGTTGGGTCTGAACCTATGACTTTATTGGTATATAGAATCCTCAGGTAAGAAAATTCTTTCAGGTTACAACACAGGTTAGCACCTACTCTGTAATTTATCATCTTAGTGAACTGCCCAGAAAACAGATTAGTTAAATGACACATTCAAGTTGATAGAGCTAGTATATCTTGGAGACAGACTTTTAACTAGGGAAGTTTTGAGGTTCAATTGAAATAATGGAAGAAAAAATCTATATAAACATTAATTTATTATTATTATTATTATTATTATTGTTGTTGTTGTTGTTGTTGTTGTTGTTACAGTCACCAGACTTTAAGTCTGATGATTACTTCATTCCCTGAACCTTCTTTCTAACTCCTACTAAATTCAAGCAATATTTAGAGAGCAAAATAGAATTGTGCTGGTGAATATTTTAATAGCAGGGAAAATGATTCCCTCAAGTCAGTAAAATCTGTCACCAATACATCTTGACTTGAACCTAGGTCTCCCTGAAACTAAGACCAGCCCTCCATCATTATATCATGAAGTGAAGGGATTCAATAAAATATAACTAAGAATTTCTTCCAGTGAAGCAATGTGATGAAATCAAAACCAGTGTTAGGAGCAGGTGATAAAGTGATACAGGTGTGACACAGGAAGAAAGTAAGTGACACTAGAGAGAGAGGAGATAAGAAAGATAAACGTGGGCCAGTGGTACCATAATGCCAGTTAGGAAGGGATGTGAGATGGATCTTAAAGAATTTTGTGGGCTTTATCTAGGTAGAGGAAGAGGAGAGGGCATTCTAAGATAAAGGAATGACAAGGAAACAAGAAAAGAGGAAGAGATAGGTATGGTATTTAGGGGAGAGAATATGAAGAATGACCTGAATGAAAGGGAGTTTTCACATTTCACAATAATAAGACACCAAGTTAAATGGGTATTATGACATAGTCTTATACAAGATTTTGAATATAAGAGTGAGTCATTCAATTTTATCTAATATTTTATTTAGAGCAAAATTTATCAGCATTGTAACCAATGAAATTTTATCAGTAACTATTTACATTTGAATTAATTTCAACATAAAAAGTCTCACAATAATTCCACAGTCATCAGTTCTGCATTAGAATGTTTATTCATGTATCCTTAGTCTTTTTTTCCCTTTCACATGGTAAGATATTGTACTTCATTTTTCTGGTTCTGGTTGTTTTAACTTGGGTGTTTGGTTGTTTGGGTTTTTTTTTTTTGTTTTGCATTGTTTCATAAAATATTTTCTTATTTCTTTGTATTACTCAGGATTAGTTGCAATGTGGTGTTCCTTTAAATGAATAAACCACAATGTATTAAACTAATTTCTTATTACTGGACAATGCTTGCTCTCAGTTATTTACTATATATACAATAGAGTTATGAAAAATCTTTGAAGAGATAGCCCTTTTTTTGTCTTTAATGACACTTTCACAGAATATTCCCAAGGATAGAATTATTGTGTCAAAGGATTCATTATCTTTACCACTTTTACTATATACTGCCAGACTGCTCCAGAAAAAAAACTGTAAATTTTCAATTTCACCAGAAACAACTATATGTATATATATATATATATATATATATATATATACATATATATGTATATATATACCTATTTCTCCACAATCTAGTCAGCATCAGATGCTTAATTATTTTTGACAGTTTAATGTATGTGAAATGGTACTGCAAATTTTTTTAATTTAATTTCTGATTATTAGCAAGATTGAAATTTTAAGTGGATGCATTGTATCTTATTCTCTAAAAATGAGAGAGAGAACAGTGACATTTTTGAACAAGGGAGTGACATACTGAAAGCGTTTTATTTAGGCAGTCCATAAAATAGATTGAAGGAGAGAGACAAGAAAATCTACAGCAATCCAGATATTGTATTGTATTTCTGTTTTTTTATTCTAAAATTTATTTATTTTTATCCATTTGTACATGCATACTTCCAAGTTACAAAATTTCCCTCCACCCTTCCTTCCCATCCCCTTCTCCTCAGCAGAGAACTGTAAGGTTAGCATTTTACATACATATTTTGTTAAACATACTTACAAATTAGTAATTTTTATCTATTGTATTATATTTCTATTGGAGCGTTTGTGATCGTAGCATATGCAAGAGATTTTGAAGATAAAATCATTATAGATTGGTAACCTTTCAGACACTGGTAAAGAAGGAACTGGAGAAGTCAAAGTGATGACTCCAAAGAAGACTCCAAGACTCCAAGAAGAATTGTGTTGCTGTTGACAAAAATAGTTTCAAATGCCTGAGGAACTAATAAACCTTAAACAAATCATTTAATCTCTTTAGATCTCATTTTTCTCATCTGTAACATGACAGTTTGACCAGATGATTTCTAAGATTCCTCCTCTAAAATTCTATAGTTCTGGAAGTGAGCTAATCTAAAAATAAGATGAGTTCATTTTTAGGAACCTAGAGTGTAATGGTAATTAGAAACAAATATAACTCTTTGGAAAAATAAGAGGGTTTGGAGATTTAGATTGGGAAGTCATCAAAGAGGAAAGATGCTTAGTAGAATGAAAGTGAATAGCATTGTTCAGGTACACTTAGAAAGAGTACAGAGAAAAAGAACAAAAAAAATTTTAAGGGAATCAAAAAAAGGAGCCTAAAGTTAGATGAGTCTAGATGGAATTGACTGTTTTGAGCCTTGAGAAATGTTTTTTGTATGCTAGAAGTATAAAGTATTGCAGTATAATCTATATTTTATATGCATATATTATATATGATATGTGTGTGTGTGTATATATATACATATATATAAAATATAGTATAAGCAGTATAAGAGCTACTGAGGATGTAAAGATGAATGTGAACAGTCTCTGCTCTCTAGGAACATACAATAATAATTACAACCCATTAAAATTTTTGAAGTGCTTCCCTATTCCCCACCACAAAAAAACCCATTATGGTAGGTAGAGTAAGTATTACTATTCCTACTTTCCAAATAATGACTCTAAAGTTCCAGAAGGGATAAGAAAGAGGAAGATATACCAGCAAGAGTCAGAAAAATAATATCCTTTTTATCCTTTTTCCAAATCTCTGCCATTCCTACCCAAAGCCAAAAACTGTTACCTCCCATAAACTTTAGTTCTACATTTGGAAACAGCCATTATTTTTTGACATCACCATATGGAGCTCCTTTTTTGCCATGGGCTTATTGGTGAAAGACTCCTTAACATATGGTATCTTCAAAGGGGGAGGGGGGAGGGATAAAGATGGTTTGGGATTTGAAATAATCCGCAGCAAAAATTAATTGGCACAAAAGCAACTATCATCAGATTGTTGATCATAACTTACGAATCTGTTTTCTCAGTACTTGTGTTCAAGATATTTGTTTTTCCTCCATTGTAAATGTCAGGAAAGAAAAAATTCTTTTTCTCAATGAATTATGTTTTATCCCTTTTAAAACTGTCATTCATTTCTTACCTGTGGGCAAATTCTGGCAGATGTGATCATTAGCCTGCTTTACAGGTAAGGTTTCTGATATATTCCAAGAAAAAAATAGATAAATAGATAGATATAAATAGGTATAAATATATATGTTTGTATATATATATATATATATATATAATTTCTAGTTCAAGGCAAAAATATGCTAATAAGTAGAGAGAAAACAACAAAAAATAAGTTTTAGATGTAAAATAATTGGACTCATTCCTCGAAATTATTACCACACTCAAAAAGTCCTACAACACATTTTGCTCAAGGCAGCAATCACATGTGAGGCATTACTGCTAAGAGAAGTTTTCATGGACTATTCCAAAGATAGCTATCTTAGCCTTTTGCTTTGAGCAATTTAATGCACAAGGGAGATCACACTTTGTTAATACTTCATTTGTGAACATGAAAGAAAATAAATTGCTTCTCTGTCTTTATTTTTAAACTTTTACTAAATATTTTGATAACTATAAAACATTTTTCCTAAAAATATTTGTGATTAAAATAATGAAAAATTAGTAAATTTTAAATTATCACATTTTATAAAAGTTTTAAATATTGTGAGATTACTTTAGGAATCAAGGAAGACAAAGGAGTATGTTATAACTCCTAATGATAAAGTTTTGATAAATGAGAAATGATAAAATACTGAGTGAAAGGGAAGACCAGACTAAAATTAAAAGACATACAATGCACAATTCATTACTAAATTCAAATTGATTACTAATTCCCTCTTCACTGATGAGAGAAATTGGTGATAGGAAAGTCTGGGAGAAAGACATTTTGCAATAAGGTCAAAGAAGGAAAACATGGTTGAATTTGTTGAGCCATGCCCTCTTTGTCATTTTACCTTTGGTTTTACTATTCCAGCTCCCTAGCAAAAATTTGGTCAGACTTCAGTTGAAAAAAAAAAAAATGTGAGGTATAACAACTAACATAGAAAGTTCTATAAGGAGATAAGACACACACACACACACACACACCTTCTTTTATGTAGCACCTTGTCATTATCAGTTCACCTCTAGTTAATATTTGTTGAATGATTATGTGAAAAATACTATCAGGGACAAGGCTTATGTCTTAGGAAATAAAAAGAAAATTAGGTCCCTGAGTCAACTGAGGAGTCCATCAAGAGAAGCTCCTAAATTTTCCTTCTAGGCACTCTAAATAGAAGTTTGTCAGACATAAAAAGTTATCCTGGTTAATATCCAATGAACACAATGAAGGAGAAGGAAAAAAAAACTACCATTTCTCTTCATTGGACCCTGAGAGTAACAGAGGGAAGCATTGAAATGATAAAATATGTGAGAATGTCTTAAAAAGTGTATAAAGAGCCACAAAATGTACCATGTGGTCATGACTATAAAGAAAACCACAGGGAGTGGCTAGGTGGTGCAGTGAGTGGATAAAGTACAGGCCCTGGAGTCAGGAGTACCTGAGTTCAAATCCGGTCTCAGACACTTAATAATTACCTATCTGTGTGGTCTTGGGTAAGCCACTTAACCCTATTTGCCTTGCAAAAAAAGCCTTAAAAAAAAAAAGAAAACCACAACCAATCACTATAGCTCCTTGATTTCTTTAAGCCCCAACCAAAAAATCTAATCCTCTACAAGAAGTCTTTCCTGATCCTCCTTAATGCTAGTTTTTAGTTCTAATTTATCCTGTGTATATCTTATTTGACTTAGTTTTTTTATGTTGCCTCTTATTAGATTATGAGATTTTTTGAAAGGCAAAGACTGTTTTTACCCTCTTTGTATCTAACTTGAATGCATTGTTGCTTATTGTCTCCACCATTAGATTTTATGTCTGTCTTTTGCCTTACTTTGTATCCTCAGTGTTTAGCACAGTGCCTGTTAATTGTTGTCCTTCATTTTCGAAGAGGACCAAAATGATATCACTATGATGAGGTCAAGGTGCAGTGTGTCTGGCTATAGTTGATCAGACCAAAATGACCTTAGATGACTCTACCACACTTTGGGCACAAATAGTCCATATGAACATTTGAAGTGGAACTATCTCTACATTTGCATACCTCATCTTTCTTTTGAACTACCACAATTCTTTTTCACTCATAGAGCACAGCACCTTCTCTGTTGCAGGCATGCTATATTGGGCAATCCTGTGCCAACGACTCCCATGGTACAAAATCAGTTTCAGAGTTTTTCAGAGGAATATTGAAAGTGTCTTTGTATAACTCCTTCTGACCTCCATGTGATTGTTTACCTTGTGTGAGCTTTCCATAAAACAATCTTTTAGGCAAATGTATGTTTGGCATTGGAACAACATGGCCAGTCCATCTCTGTAGTAGAGTTTGAATGCAGCAATTTAGCTCCAGAAAGGATTTTAGTGTCCAGTGGAAGGGGATTTTCAGAATCTTCCTAAGACACTTCCAATAGACACTTAATAATACAATTAGTTTGACTTTCAGGGATATTTACTAAGAATTCTTTTTTGTTAAATAGCTGATTTATAATTAACAAGCATTAATAATAACTAACACTTATATCAATAAGGAAACTAAAGCAAAAGAGAGTGAGTCCTTGCCCAGAGTCAAATAGCTAGTAATTTATATCTTCAGATGGTAAGGACAGAGTTCTTTTTTTTACTTCCAACTAAGTACATAATGCTTTATCAGATACTGTTGGGATATTATAAAAAGAAAAAACAGGGCAACTTAGAAGTAGCATATATATAGGATTTGGGATTTGGAGCAGATTCTCTTGCTTACCAGCTCGATGCCCATAAAAAACAAATCACTCCTCTCTAAGTCATGGTTTTCTCATCTGTAAAAGGGAGGTAATAATACTCTCAAGATCTCTATCACAAAAAATGTGAGAAAAGACTTTGAACTCCTAAAAGTGGGATATAAATATTTGCTCTTATTTATTATAAGCAACCTGAGGGTTCACTCATCATTGTATTTCTCAACTCTATAACAGTGTCTTGAATAAGATACTCAAATATTTCTTGTATTAATTGATTATTTCAATCAAATCAGCAAGCATTTATCAAGTATCTTCCATATACAGGAACAACTAGGCGGTATGGTAGATAGAGTGTTGGGTCTGAAGTCAGGAACACTCATTTTCATGAATTCAAATCTGACCTCAGTCACTTGCTAGTTGTGTGACCCTGTTTGCTTCAGTTCCTCATCTTTAAAATGAACTGGAAAGGGAAGTGGAAAACTAGTTCAGTATCTTTTTCAAGAAAACCCCAAATGGAGATCACAAAGAGTCAGACATGATTGAAAAATGACTGAACATAAAAAAAAATGACTGAACAACAACCACCATGTGCAAAGATGAAACCTGAAGATCCAAAGACAAAAATGAAAACATCCCTGCCTTCAGAAATCTTATCTTCTACTAGGAGATACAATAGATAAATATATGAACAAATAGAAGATCTTTTGAGGAGACAAAGAGAACAAGCTACTGAGGAATAAGAAAAGTTTCCCTTTAATAGGTGACAGAGCTGAGCCTTGAAGAAAACAATGGAATAATAATCTATAAATTTATAAACAAATCCAAGATCATTTGAGGAAGCAGTGAGTATAAGTTGCTGAGGAATGAAAAAAAGGTTCCCATTAATAAGTGATAAGACTGAGCCTTGAAGAAAGCTATAGAGTAGAAGAAATGATTTTGGGGTGGATAGATTATTGCAAGCATGAAACAGGAGATTGGATGCCATATTCTGGAAATAACAAATAGGTCATTTTGACTGGAAGGGTCTAGAAATGTTGACTAAGTTGTGAAGAGTTGAAATTGTAACCTGAGAAATTTGTATTTTAGAGACAGGAAGGGAGGAGTGAAGATTCTTGAAAGAGGATAACCTAATAAAATGTACACTTTCATAAGCTCTTTTGCCCCCTTATTTAAAGGAAAATGTTAATATGGAAAATTTAATTGAAAGATTTATCTAGAAATACAGGATTATTTGCTTGATTGTTCTAGAAAGTTGATTGTTAAACCAGTACACCCCCTGAGTATTCCTCATTGTGTAACCAGAGAAGCTGATGTGTAAAAGGATTTCCTAACCACTGGAGCTTATGAGTCTGAGAAGGAAATGAACACTTTCCTTCTTCAATCCTCCTCTCTAATCATTAGATAATATTCCCTGTTGGATGGAATGAAGACCTTGGAATTTTTCCTGTCATTCAATTGGGATGTGAAGCAGAAATCCACTATCATAATATTTAGAAAGAGTGTCTGCCTTGTCTTGTGTGACCACCTTGACGGAGCTGAGAATGTTCACTTACATCCAGGCTGCATTTTAAATAGCCATCCTCTCATTTTAGTAATATTGACTTAATTTAAGGAGCCTGTGATGTGGAAAAAGGGAGACTAACTAAATGAATCAAAATACTAGTTAATAACATTGGTCTAAAACCATCAGGAAATTTGAATATGAGATTCCCTAAGGTTCAGACAGGTTTATAGCTATGGGTAAAAAACTATTCAAGGACAAAATTGAGTATTAAAATGTGTTATACAAACACATCTGTAGCACGTAATAAATATGTAAGAGTTCGCAAAGAGAGGTGCAGAAATTCCAAGAGAAAATATGGAAAATATGAACATCTCTAGCCTGGTGATATAATAGCATTTTTTTTCCATTTTGAAAGATTTATTGACCTTTGACAGATACTACCTACTCTTCATTATCAATCCTAAAGTATAAAGTGTTATTTAAAAAAGAAGAATGGTGACAAAACTTCATAGACTAAGGGACCATACAATTTTGCAGTGAATATCACATGGCAAAGAACACAAATATGTGGGAAATTACAGATATAAATTCTGAAGTCCGTTGGGGCACCACAAGACCCAGAATGTTGGTACTCTCATTTTCCCCCTCTGAACTAAAAAATTTATTTTGAAAAAAGAGGCATCTCCCTAATGGTGTAGAAGGAAGGAAAAAATGTGTTTATGGTGGCAATATACTAGGTATATTGTTTGGGAATATTGTCAGGTGCAATCAAGGCAAATTGTATCTTTGGAATTTTTTTAATCAAGGTCAGAAATCTCAAACATGCAAAGACTTCTGGGATGGGGATACAAGGAAGGTTGTGTAGGAGAGAGGTATTTTATTGACTACAATTATCATGAAATGAATTCTACCTGCATTTATTTGTTGTATAAGGCTAAAAACCATGTTCCCTAGTGACTACAGAACTCTTTGGCTTAGTTAACAAGCTTAAAAGGAAAAATGCAAAATTAACTTAATCAAATTGGGATTGCCAAGAATCTTTAAAAAAGGGTTTGCCACCAGCTCAACTCAGATTAAAGACTATCAACTCTGCCCCCATATGCTCAGAGACATAAAAGAGTAAATATACTGGATCCTTCCTCTCCTTTTCTCTAAGTATATGGTATGGAAGACAGAATGTGGGACTAGTTTTGCTGAAAACAAAGGTACAAATTCTGTCTCAGATACTGCCTCAGACCATGGGCAAGTTGCATAGCCTTTCTGGGAGCTTTAGTTTCCTCATCAGCAAAATAAAAGAGGTGGACTCAATGAGCTCTATTTTCACTTCTAGTTTCAGTTCTATGATCCTGTAATTTTCAAATCCTGAGACCAAAGTTAATTCTCTTATTGATTAGGATAATAATAGATTTTTCCCCCTAAATAGCTAGAATATTCAGTCATTTTATTTTTACCCTTCCTCTAGTCTCTGGTCAAATTTTTAAAACTTGTGTTAAATAAAAATTAAAATTATTTTGATTTTAAGAGAATTTTACCATATCTATTTCACTGGTGGTGGCTTAGTATACCTTAAAACAATGGAAATGATATTCTAGCAATCATCCTTTTGGAGAGTTTAGGGTTCCAGGAACCAATTACCCAGTGAGGTTACCTCTCCTCCGGCAAAAATTTAGGCTAGTGAAGTCAGTTGAAAACTAACATCAGGTGCAGTGGATAGAGCACTGGCCCTGGAGTCAGGAGTACCTGAGTTCAAATCCAGCCTCAGACACTTAATAATTACCTAGCTGTGTGGCCTTGGGCAAGCCACTTAACCCCATTGCCTTGCAAAAACTAAAAAAAAAAAAAAGTAACATCAGGGGGCACTAAGAAAAAAATAGAGAAATGGATAAGGGAAACCTCAGCCTCTTCACCTTCCTGGGAAGTTAGGAACTGATTGCCTATTTGTCTTAGGTCCCAAAGGTCCCTATGTGATATAGGACACTTCTCTTTACTACATTCAGTGTAACATTTTGAGTCATTAGCTACTCAAATCAAGGTCCAAGCCCTTAACAATATAATATCTCTGCCAGATAAATCTAAAAGCCAAAACAAAAAACAAAAAAAAAAATTTAATTAAAGTCCTACACTGAATCACTTTCTCCAGTAAACAACGTCTCTCCCCATGTCAAAATTGTGGACTAATTGAGGTTATCTAAAAGAAAGAAGGGATCTGTGTCTATGTGAAACATTAGAGAGCAGTGTAGCCTAGTGGGGAAAGCCTTGACACCTAGAAAAGAAGACTTTGGTTCAGGTCTCACCTTTTAACTGTGGGTCTTTGGGGTCATTTAACCTCATGGATCTCAGTTTGAACTTGAGGGCCTCAAAGATCCCTTCTTGACCTAGACCATGTTATTATGTATAATCTTCCTCGTGGAAAATAGACCCCATTTTCCCCCATCTACTGACTTCATGAAGTCTTTATTTGAAGACAGTAAGGCAAGCCCCCATCTCCTTCTCTATAATAATGGGCAAGTGAGCATGGATATTTCCTATATGAAAATAAGATGGTCATGTTCAAGGTTACTAAAGTTATAAAGTTACTAAAGTTATAAAGAATGCGGACTGGAGAATTACAAACCTAACAGGACATGATCAAGCTCATTTTCTTTCTCTCCTAATAGATCTATACCTATTTCAGATATTTTCAGATAAGCTAAGTCATGAAAGAGGTCTACAAAAGACAATTTTGCAGTTGAAGTTTGTTTCCATGGTTTTGCCCTCAGTACACAGAGCAGGTAGCTACTACCTCCCCTACATAACCTTTTGATTCTTTCAATTATAACCTCTCAGTCTTTGATTGTTTGCAACAAAGGCCTCTTCTGAATACTCAGTATTCCAGTCTTCATATAGGTTGCCTGGGGTTCAGAGTCCTTTTATTTAAAGATTTGTCAGAATTTCTCTCATTATTTAGCTGCCAATTGAAAATGGCCTTAGGCTAGTTTATATTACCAATTAATATATTTAATATTTAATGTCATAAAGCTATATATTACTTTGAAATTATTTGATCTATGTATGTTTTTCATTAGCGGAGAATACTTTATTAACATATTTATGAACCCTATCTCAAGGCTTAATATGGCTTAATTCTCTTAATAAAAACTAATTTTGAAAGTCATTATCTTTTTTTAATTATAGCTTTTGACATGGCTTTCCAGCTCTACAAATAAGCAGTGGAGTGGCTTTAATCCATAGTTTGACCGCCAGTAACATTCATTTCTCAGAGCTTTTATCAATTGCATACCTGATCTATCCCCTAAGATACTGCATAGCTCAATTGGTTATAGCAATATTTCTAGAGGACCTGGGGGAAAAGTACCCCTAAAGGCTATAGTTAGTGTCACTCTATTCTTGAACTATAGAAATTTGGGAATTATAAATTTCTGGGCCCCAGAGCAGTTAAATGAAGAGAGTACAGAAGGATTGTGTAAATCTTTCAATCTTACTAGAAAGACATTTCAAATAGGCGTCAAGGGGAGAGAGGAGATGGTTCAGGAACAGCCTCTCTTAGTAGGAGGGACAATCCATCCTCATCCAGGGGACCTGTGCTTTACTTTTATGACTTTATTATCTGTATGGGTGGCGATTCCCTGCAGTGACAGAGATCAAAATGCCTCCTTGCCATCTTATAATATGCAATTCTTGTCTATTCATAAATCTTTCATACAAGATCTACCCCAATATACTAGGGACCTCCTTCTAGTCCTCCTATACCATGTGGGGACCAGTGTACCACTTGGACTTGTCATATATTATCCAGAGAAAAAGAATGGTCTCTTTTATTGGTCAAACTTTTATGTTCTTTCATAATTGGTAATGGCTGAAGTTCACATACCTACCATGTGTCATTCTACACCCTTTGGCTTACTAGTGTTAAAAAGATGGACTTTTGCAGGAGTAAGCAGTTTGAGATCATTGAAAACACCAGGAACTTTCTAAAATGCCATATGCCCTAATCACCTCTACTTACTCAATTCTGGGACTACACAACCCATCTGTAGTACCTATCCCAAAACATACAGAAAAACTAACACCTTATATAACCCTTTAAGGTTTGCAAAATTCTTTATACATATATATATATACATATATATATATGTATATATATATATATAAAATCTCATTTGATCCTCACAACAACCCTATTATTATCCTCATTTTATAGATGAAGAAAGAATCTGAAAGAGGTTCAAAGATTTGCCCAGGGTCACTCAACTCTTCATGTTTCAGTAGGCTGCCTATATGAATAAAACAGAGTAATTATGAAAGATTTATGAACAGACAAAAATTGTGTAATATGTGATGGATTTCAGTCTGGACCAATGGATATAATATCAATATTAATGATAAGATAGATGCATAGAAGAGAAGTAACATTGTGAATGAGGTAATAAAAATCATTCTCATTTTACTAGTGACCTCTAAAATGCTGTCCTCATAATAACCCATGAGTCAGGAAGCACAAGCAGAACTATAACTAGGAATTTTGGCACCTTGGGTAAGTAGGCTGAAACACATACTCAAATTAATTATGAAATGC